>NW_017307345.1:57795-68858 GCF_000935625.1 Nanorana parkeri
GCCGAATCTCCCTGATTGTGTTCGGGCCGGCTCGGCTCAACCCGCTATGTACGATGGCCAGCTCTGACAGCTCGAGTGATGAAAGAGCACAGAGCGGCCAGGCTGAACACAGAGCAGGGCTGCCCCGCCCCCATCACCAGCCGACATCAGCCTGAGACAGGGGGGGACTGTGTGCAGGACACCGCGCTGTGAACGCTGTGACCGAAGATCACAGGACACGGAGTGTGAGCTGACAAGGGGGAGGAGGTTAACCATTGCTGTGCCAGTAAGTTGGTTTAAGATCCTTATGTATATCTATAATTAATGCAGTGAAGTCCAAATACAGGGTGCTCAATGCTGACTGCTTTATTAAAGGTTGAAAAATGCACAATGCAAATATACACTATATCAAAATGAAAAGCATTTAGGTGATTTGCATTCAAAGTCTTGACCAGTCTGGGATCTGCAGGTGACGCCTGTAAAATTGGGGGACATGGGACCAGCTCCCTTGTGGTAGCAGGTATCTTTTAGCCTCACACATCTTAAAGTGACAATAAAGTTAAACTTTTTTTTCCCCCTTCCCAATCCTACTGTAGGGACTTACCTTAAAGGATGTCTCTTAGGCCTCATTCACACGAGAAACAGCCGAGAAACAGCTGCGTGCACGGCCGTATCGGGCAGCTCCTGAGTACGTGGCCGTATGCCGCCCTATGCTCACCCACCCTGCACGTCTGTGCGGGTACTCGTACGCTGACAGGATGGATACTGTCTGCTTCCAATACGGGACACCTGTACCCATACGGACCTGCACTTGGGGTGAGCGTAGGGTGGCGTATGGTCATGTACTCCCATAGAGAAGGACAGGGGCTGCGTACTAATCACACGCAGCACCTGTCCTTCCTGGGAGCTGCCCAATATGGCCGTGCACGTTTACCCAAATAGAGCTTTCTTTTGGTGCTATTTGATCGCCGCTGGTTTTTATTAAAAAATTTTAGACAAATGAAAAAAGACAAAAAATTGTGGAAATAAATATTTTCAACTTTTTGTTATACAAAATATCAAAATCTCCTGCCTACCTTGTTGCACGGAGGAGGCTGTGAGGCGGCATGTCAGTCTGCTGCAGACCTTCCCAATCGATCCTGCACAATCCTTTCGGCCAGCGTTCACTGAAAGAGCGCTGGCCGAAAGGATCCGAGTGCCGGCGCAGACTCAGCTACACGGTCTGCATCCGACAGAGATGCAGACCGTGTAGCTGCTCCCGCAAGTCAGGTATGCGGTCCGTGACCGCATACCTGACTTCTGAGCTGGCTGCGGGTCACAAAGTACCGGCTCCCAGGCCGCCAGTGGCCCGCGGACCGGTACATTGAGACCCCGGCATTTTTGCAGTTCCCTTGGAATATGCCTCCCGAGGCAAACGCCTTGTTTGCCTTGTGGCAGATACGCCCCTGCTTGCCACACTTCCGGACCCCAGATCTGTGGAGCAGCTCTAACATCCACGGAATCTCCCACCAAAGATGCCAGCCTCCTAAACTACAAGTACCTTGGCTTAAGCCCATTGGACTTACAGGACACCATTGCCTGTTATTATCCATTAACTCTGCATTGATATTTGCTGTTGTTGCTGAATCCATTGATTCTGCATTGATACTAACTGCTGATGCTAACTCCATTAACTCTGCATTGATATTATCTGTTGTGCTAAACTCCATTAACTCTGCATTGATATTAGCTGTTGTGCTAAATTGCATTGACTCTTTATTGATACTCTATACTACTGCCGTCAGTTGGCTTAGATTCATACTACTGTATATCCGTTCCTACACACGGGGCATGATGTGAAGCAGCTCCTTCTCCGCCTTACTCATATACAGGTGAAACTCGAATAATTAGAATATCGTGCAAAGTTCATTTATTTCACTAATGCAACTTAAAAGGTGAAACTAATATATGAGATAGACTCATTACATGCAAAGCAAGATAGTTCAAGCCGTGATTTGTCATAATTGTGATGATTATGGCTTACAGCTCATGAAAACCCCAAGAACCCCAAATCCACAACCTCAAAAAAGTAGATTATTACATGCAATCAATAAAACAAGGATTGTACATAGAACAATATCGGACCTCTGAAAAGTACAAGCATGCATATGTACTCAGTACTTGGTTTGGGCCCCTTTTGCAGCACTTACTGCAATTACTTTTGCACGATATTCTAATTATTTGAGTTTCACCTGTACTGGGCACCAGAGACCTAGCTGCAAAACTGATCCCCGTCTTTCCATTTATAGGCGTAGGTTCCGTAGTTGCGATCCATAAACAAACCCCCCAGGGGCAAGGAATTACAACGGCAGCTGAGACCCCCCATGCGTCACTGCACCAAATCAGTCAAGCAAACCAAATGGCAAACGCACTCATCAATTTGTAACCAGCTCTAAGCAAGGTGCACATGGAAGGGCTTTATACAGTACAACAGCAAAACGTTTCCCAGCATACTCACCAGCCAGCATGCAAAAAAACTTGTCTCACCGCTAAGTGCACTGGTTAGGCGTATGTGACATACTGTAGAGCAGGGGCAGCGAATTAAGATATAAGGAGGTCAAGTAAGTAAAATTTTCACTAAAATGCACAGTGGCTGGGGTAGATATCAGGAGTCTCAGGACTGTGGAATGTACAACGTAGCATACAGCTGCTTAGACCCACTAGAGAAAGAGAATGAGAAACATTTTTAAAGAAAACATACATTTCATGCAAAGGTGGGCCTCATTGCTTTGATCATTTAAAAAAACCTGAACCTTTATATTAAATATTAATATTTAATACTTGAACGTACTTGGATACATTTTAAAGAGTTAACTCCTGAGTTTAGTGTCACTTTTACATATTGGGTGCAGGGGTCAGAGTATGTAAAATGCAATATAGACCACCAAAAATCGTAGTACAATAGTGTGGAGGGGGGCTAATCCCCATCACCCATGATCAGAAGAGGACCCCTTGTGATGGCTACATAAGTTCTTCCATTTCGAAACTCGGAGCACAGGGCTCGCTGTGTTGTAGCCATGACTCTGGACTGACATATAACAGAACGTATATATCTGCTGAATAACTGGAAGTGAACTCTACAGACTTCTGTGTATGGGGTCAGCTGGTACAGTATGCAGGTAGGACATCGGTTCGGGTCCGATGGAGGAGGTGATAGTGACACAGCAGCGATCCTCGTATTGCTGTCACTCACAATGTGTGTGTGCTGGGAGCGGTGACTCCCCGTGTCTCCATGGTAACGCGGCTAGCTGTGCGCCCAGACAGTGAGCTGTACAGAGGCCGGCGCGGTGTACACAGCCGGGACCCCGGGAACCCCATTCCGTGTAAGTCATTCCATGTCCTGTGTGTACAACATGTAAAGATCGCAAATCGTTTTGCTGACTTTCTGTAACCTCCCACATCTTGTATGTTGGAAGTGTGGTAGAAGTAATACAAGCATTTCCTACATAAAGGACAACTACTTGTTCCATCCTGTTTAGATGCATTTTTGCATATTTGTGTCGCATGCATTTCAATGGGCTGCTTTACGCACGACCTAAATGCGGCAAAGAACCGCATGCACCCTCTGGAGCAATCAGCGCCACTCATTTGTATCTGCATGTTTCTTGCCCATTTGTCATGCATTTTTGCATTTATTCCCCGTTCACACCTTCATGTTCCGTGAGCACACGCCCAACGTGTGCATTGACGCGCACTCACGGAACGCATCAAAAAAGTGCAATGCGCTTGTGCTGCCATTACTTGTTAAAGGCACCCCAAACACAGCCAGGAAAACTCACATTCTCCCCCCTCATTAATTTGTGCTAAACATTCACAAACACGTAGTGACAAAACACAGAACGCCTGTAGCAGAATCTACTCAATTAGTGGCTTTCCCTCGTTTGTTGTACGCTCAGCACCCATTGAAATCACTGAGCAACGCACAGCGACTGCAGGGAAAAACATGCGAATGTGCATGAACACCACACACACTCACAGAAATGTGAAGGTGTGAACGGGGATTTAGTGTGTTCTGGCCCGATTGTGGCCGGAACGCACTGGATGGCATTGTGGCCAACTCAGTTTGTTGTGGGACGGGGGGAGGCGTAGGCGCGGGAGAGGGCGTGATCAGCCGCACGTGAACACAAGCCACGTCAATGCAAGCACTATTTTTTAGGACCGGACTACAGGCATTAATGTGCCTCGCGCTCCTGTGCAGCCGGAGGGTGTGGCTGTGGTGCCAGTCACTTCAATGCACCGCTAACGGTGAATCCACGTTCACACCTTTGCATTCCTTGAATACGCACCAAACACACTAATTAAACATGTCAAAAACATAGTATACAAAAACATACTATATGCTTGCGGTGCCATTATTCTTTAAGGCCACACCAAAAGCCACTGGGATAACACACAAACATGTAAAAAATACGCAACATGCCTGTAGCAGAATCTGCTACATGAGCTACTTTTTTTGCATTTGTCGCATGTGCAGCACCCTCTAAAATCAATGGGCAAAATGCAGGAAAAAATGCACGTGAGGTGTGAATGGGGCCTGATTTCCACCAGAAGGGTGCTGCACTCACAGGTCCTTAGACAGCTGAAGCTGAGGGGAAGAGAGGCTATAGGGACTGGTCTAAGAGCATGCCAGCTCCTAGGATCGGGCGGGTATAACTTTTAAAAAAAAAATCTTTATTTAAAGTTTTTCAATAATACAGACAATACATCAAAGAACACAAAGGATAGGACAAAATACAATCCGGCGTATATATCGGTAAAGTCAGACATTCATAAAGTGACCAACAGTATAGCGGCTATCACAAGCCAAAAAGGGTGGTATGTGGAGCACTCAGGTACCCGTGTATATATAGCAGTATGAGATCCCAGGGGCTATGGACATGAGCTGATTAATATTGTTTTTCTTCTCAGGGATACTTTTTACTACAATCATACTGGGATGTATGACCGTGCGCCGAGAACGTTTGCTGTTACTTTGGGCAGCACTCAGGAAAATGTGGGCCCAGGAACATATGACTTGGCCATTGTCAAGACCTACAAGCCAGGTTAGTTGGGGTCTACATCTACTGCATAATGAGACCTCTTAGGAAATATGGGGGTCATCATTACTGCCCTTCTGAAAAGGTAAGTTCCATAACAGAGTCTGAGTTTGATACTTCTTAGCTGTAGAACTGGAACAAGCACACAGCAATCAAAGTCAGAGAAACGTCAGACCATATCCATATACTTGTTCTGGGTCAGTGATTTAAAAAATACAAAGCCAGGCAACCTGGATTTCCAGAAGGAGAATTCTGCAAAGGCAGCCTTTGTATTTTTCTTATGACATTCCTTTATAAACATTGCAAAGTGAAGTAAAAGAGTGCAGTAACACATTGTAGCCAGTCAGATCATGACTATTTCATTCTGATCGGTTGCACTGACTTCTGGGTACTGGGTTACTGACCTTAAAGTGACCTTGATGCTAGCAAAAAAATAAAAGAGCTCTAAAGTCCCAGCATATACTATCCTGTTATGTGGCCATTGACTATATATTGAGCCTATAGGCACAATTGTAGAGTGCCTACTTGTGACTAAAGCCTTATAATAAAGGACAGAAAGGAAATCCATCCCTAAGAGCAACAAAATTGGTAAACTAAAACTAGCCATACATGCTAAGATTATTCTTAGTCCTGTGGGCTGAACAAGATATAACCACTCAATTCCCCCATCCACACTCTTTAGGTAATCTCCCCTATTGGCTAAAGTATTCTGACAACCGACACTTATGGCTGTCAGAAAACTCAAACAGTGGCTGGTTGCAGTCACTGTTCCACCAAGAATTTTCCACTTGGCGCCCTTGACAAAAGTCAATTAAAGGCTTTTCCCCATAGTTCTCCTTAGGGTAACGGGAGGACACAAACTAGCGTCCTCCCGTCACCCTAGGCTCAGCTACTGCTCGCGGTATACTGAGACGCCGCAGCTGATGCGGATCCCGACAATTGTGCCGGGATCCGCCCAGCTGCGTGACTGACAGCTGGCTCTGCCTAAAAGTGTATTTCCACTTTTGCAGCCTAATTGGGAAAACACCTATGTTATGTTTGTTATATATTTCCGTTTACATTGCATAATAATAAAAAAAAAAATTGCTACTTATATTTTTTAATGTTTTATACTTGCTTAAAAGCCTTACTTAGCTTCCCCCACAGGGGGCTGTGGAAAGTTAGGTGAGGTGAGTCATTTTCACTCAGCCTCATAGTTCGAGCCGACGTGTGACAATGAAACTGTTACACGTCGGCTCAATAGATCGGAAAGTGAGCAAACACATACCGGCGCTCGCTCACTTCTCGATCATGTCCCTGTCACTCACGGCTCCCTGCAGGGATTCCCCCCCTCCCCGCTCCGATCCTCCAGCGCTGACTGGCAGAACGGACTGGGGAAGGGGGCGGGTACAGCTGGCTCTACCTCTAGATAGGCAGAGCCAGCTGTCAATCACACAGCTGGGTGGATCTCGACAGTAATGTCGGGATTCGTCCTGGCTGCGGCGCTCTCAGTATACTGAGCTTTGGGTCACGGGAGGACACTAGTTTGTGTCCTCTCGTGACCCTGAGGAGAACTATGGCGAAAAACACTGACCCCATAGTTCTCCTTTAACCTTGTCTATACTGTGCTGGCAGATTCCATTATCAGTTGTAAACCATATTTGAACATGGTCAGTCCCAACAAAGGGTTAAAGGTCTATAAGCATTGTATGTTAACGAGAAGAAGCTCGGTCCAACCCTCAGTCTGACACTATAGTTTCACTTTCAAACTGCTCAGAGTAGTCTGGAATCTGCACAAAGGTGTTCACCAAAGAAATAACTAAAAGTTAGGTATATTTCGGTATTCTGTGTGCATGGGCAGGGCCGGATTTCCCACATGGCCACCAATGCCCGGCCTCGGGGCAGCAGGGAGTAAAGGGGCAGCAGGGGTGTGTAATTCCTATCGCCCGACATAGACGAGACATGCAGTTTCAGGCGGGTATTTTTACTACATTTAGCCCTGCTTCGGGCAAGCAGGGCTAAATGTAGAGCGGGGAACTTGTCACTCATTTTGTGCAAGTGATCTCGGCGAAGTCGCTGAGATCACTTGTATGCAGCCTGCAGGTCAAAAAGTAAATTGAGGAACCTGGCCTTGGGGCAGCAGAGAGTGTAAATCCGGCCCTGTGAATGGGAACACTTGACAAACATTTAGTGGAGTTTTCTCAAATTTGACTTCAAAAGTGGAACTACACTTTAAGTCCTACTCCACCTCCCCTGGCACTAAGCCCTATCCCATTGCACTTCATGTTGCCTTATGAGGTCATTAAAAATATTAAGGTTTAGCCTTGGCTATGTCCAGAAGGTGCATGTGAAATTTTGTGTGTGATAAGCTTTTTATGTTTTTTAACAACAATCGGCATCTTTGCATTATATTGATAAGGTCAGTATTGGATATTTTAGGGTACTACATGAAATCAGCCTGTGAAATGCTGCGGAATTTTGTGGAATCCACTGTAGCCAAGTTTGGGACATGTGGGGTTGTTGTGTGTGCTTCCTGAAGTCTGCTGCATAACTACCTTTATGGCTGCTTAATGTGTCACAAACCAGATTTAACCTTTCAGGGAATCATATTAGTGGCTATGAGAAACTTAGTACTGACACTTGCACATGTGAGAGACAGTAGGGACCTTAAAGGAGGTGTGTTTGCCAGAGGCGTAACTCGGAACCTCAGGGCCCCAGTGCAAGAAACCATGAAGGGCTTCACCCCCCCCCATAAAAAAATGTCGGCGCCTTGGCAGTTACTGGGTAGTGCGTGTGTGTATTCCCAGGAGGCAGGGCCACCAGTTGAAATCATGGGACCCCTGTGTGGATTGATTAATATTATTTAATAATTTATATTTATTTTAATTTTGTTTTCCTTTTTAGCACATTTTTATTTGATTATGTTTTACTTTTTATAAATTTTTTTCCCCCATTTTTATTTATTTTATTATTTTTTACTTTTTTTTCACTTAACTTTATTGCTATCACACAGGGGCAAACAAGGTACAATAGTGAATAACCCCCTCAGTTTCACATAAGGAATAGCTCTGCAAATTTTTTTTTTTTTAAAACAGCCCTTCCTGTTGCAGGCTGACACAGTTAAGCCACTGCATCACACCTAGCAGCGTTGTCAGCCTGCCCTTCTTCAGTTAACCATTGGGCTGACTATCAGATCTGCAGGAGGCATGTGCAGACCTGAAGGGTGGCCTAACAACCAACTAAAGTAGTGCATATGGCAGGCTTACAATGCTGTTGTTAATTGCAATCAGTGGTTTATCAATGACAGCCAGCAATAGGAAGCACTGTTACTGGCAGAAACTCCAGATTACAGACTTTGCAACCGATTCACAAACAACGATTTGTTTAAAGTAGTATTAAACTCTCAAACTTGTTTTCAGTAATGAATCCAGCAAACAAATATATATTGCCAACTAAACTATTACATTATACTTTTGCCCAAGCACTTACAGTCATTAAGTTTCCAAACAACTCCAACTCTCTCTGCTCCGCTTCCCTGAACTGCCTGTCCAGTGTAAGATCACAAGGGGCAGAGCAGTCTCCAGCATTTATCCATCTATGAGCCTGGAGAACGGAGGAGCGGGGAGTTGGGAGTAGGGAGGAGGGGATGCTTGCCTTGCTGTGGGTGTGTGTTTGTGGAGACACACACAGCTTACTAGCACATGCAAGGGTGACTCCATAGGACCCTACAAGTGAAAGGAGCCACCCTAAAACAGGAGATCAGGGCCAGTGCTCAGGGGGACCAGATGATTTTGCAGGAAATTAAAACTTTTAAATATCAAGGAACTGCATCCATGGTAAGTGATTTCATTAACATATCTAATCGCTTAAAATCATTTTGACGTTAGTATCACTTTAAATAAACTGAATAAAGTGAGGCATAATGCCAAACACACTGAAAAATAGATTTAGGGTTTGCATACACTATACCTTAATTCATTATTAGCCTTTTTTATTTGATAAACATGGTAATGATATTTGCTTATAACAATGTTTTTTATTTTTAATGTGTACCTATTCTAGGTGGATATGCCCCATTTCTGTCAGTGTCAAAGCGGGATTTTGTCTTCAACGCGCCACAGACGGTCTCTGTCGCTCCTGGACCAGGACACTATGAAATATCCAATTTAAAGGTGAAATTAATAATGAAACAGACATTATTCAAACGAGGACAGATATAAATGCGAAGCTGGAATACAATGGAAGCACAAGCCTGTGTCATAGGCCTCCTGCCTGTTAAAGCCCTCTGAGAGCTGGAGCGCTGCTTGTAAACCATCTGCTCCTGCTAATTTCATTCTAATTGCTTTAGAAGTTGTCATTTTTTAACACAATAACACTTTCCTTAATGGACTGAAAATGTCATCCAGAAAACTGTTATTTCCTGAAACCATAACTAGCTTTTACTTAATCTGTAACATAGTGATAGCCCATTCAGGTTGATTAATGAAAACTAGAGAAAAGGAAAACTGAAGGTGTTGTAAAGTACAGGTTATAACTTTTCATATTTTTCAGTTTTGTTATTTCCTCTCATTTGATTGTTATATTCATCTGCTATTATGTAGTGGATTTAGCATATGGAATCTAATAAGTGGTTATAGGCAACTGCCACTTTTTTTGATTCCTTTTTTCCATTAACTTGAGTTATTTATTCCGTATTCGCAGACGTATGTTGATTTATTGTTCTATGAAATCAGACATTTTTTTTATTTTTAGGCCGGCTTAAAGGATAATTAAACCCTCTGGGTTTTTTTGCATCTACTGCTATGCAAAAACATAAAAAAAGTGACCAAAAGGTTAACATTTACCTGTGTCTTCTCCACGCGCTCCCGTCCGAAGATCTGAAGATTCTCGGGCGGCCGCAAAGGATCATGTGGCGGGCGCATGTGCAGTAGAGATCTTTGGCTGGGAGAAGAGGAGAGACACAGGGTAAGTCAATGCCAGCATTGGGACACAGAAGACACAGCAGTCCGTGCTGGATCAGAGGTCGGCACCAGCGCTGGAGGGACTCCTAAAAACTAGTGGAAAGAAGATGATCGGATTAAGAGGCATCATTTAAGGTAAGTCCTTACACCAACATGGAGGGGGGGGAAACAAATGTGACTTTAACCTCTTGCCGTCCGCCCGTAGTAAAAAAACGGACGGACGGCACTGCAGCATCTGCGGGTTGCCGTCTCCAGACGGCAATTTTTTTCTGCTCGCGCGCGCCCCCTAGCGGGCACGCATTGTATTGTTTTAATGCACACAGTAGTGCAATGCACAATACTGCACCAGGTGCACATGTGTTGGGGTGGCATTCATTTTAAATGGCAAACCAACTCACTAAAGCAACACACCTGCATTTCAACATGCAGCAACACGCGGTAACACACTACCATGCATTGCTGTGCAGAGTGTTTATAAAAAAGGGTCAGGTGCAGTTTCTTATGCGCTGATACAAAATGGCTACCTTGGTGCAAATCACAATTATATTCCCTTTTGATAAGCTCTTTAAAAATGTATGTATTGGCAAAATTGAACAAAGATTAACATGCGCAGCACATCCCTGCAATACATGCATATTTCCCCATGTTTTACCCTTTTATAAACACTGCAAGTACAGAAAAATACTTGTTCACCTGTCACAAACCCAGTGAGCTCCTAAATTCATGTTTGAGCTGAAAAAAACACAGTGCTTCTGCTGCACTAAAATTCCAATCAGCGCTGTCAGCCAGCCTGAGCTTTCATCTGCAGGACTACAGCACATTGTTATCGCTCCTTATCTGCATAAGGTGGAGATATTCTGTAGTACAGCAGACAGGCCCGGATTTCCCACAAGGCCACCGAGGCCCGGCCTCGGGGCGGCAGAGGGCCGACGGGCGGCAGCGGTGACCTTGTGGGGAAGTTGCGGGCGCCGGTGTAAGGTATCCGGCGGCCGCACACTACGGTCCGCCGCCATCCAATCACGACGGGGCGGCCCGAGGCTCCGCCCACCGGCTCCGTAGTGTGCGGCCG
>NW_017307345.1:68908-71435 GCF_000935625.1 Nanorana parkeri
CCACAATACGCCTTCTCAATTGATGGGGAGGGGGGCTAGCGGTGCGGGGGGGGGGGCGTATTGTGGAACCTGGCCTTGGGGCGGCAGGTGGAGTAAATCCGGCCCTGACAGCAGAGGAGAACTTAGGCAAGTCTGATAACACTGCCTGGGATTTCAGTGCAGCAGAAGCAGCATCGCCAGCTCCCCACCGGAAATTTGGGGTTCATTGGATTTCTGGAACAAATTTCCCTGTGCTCGCAGCATTCTTAAATAGAAAATACATGGAGACATGTGCATGTACTACAAATATTTACTGAATGTGTTTTCTATTTTTTTTCTTACTTTTTGCCATACATATGCTTTAAAGGAATGTAGAAATGTGTAGCTCTAATAATATGTTCAGTTACTCTTCTACATGGGCATGTACAGTATTTGCTGTTTATATGGACAGCAAACTCATCAAATAACTACCATGAGAGGTATATATATAAAAATATATAAAGACTGGGGCCCATTAATGTGCATCTCTACTGCCCTGTTTTCTAGCGTTCTGCTTGTCAGTATATTTCCACCAGCTCCATAAGTATTCTGAGAAATCACATTGTGATTGTATTCTCGACCTAGGTGAAGCCTACTTCTTTGGTCCCAGCCCCTACCATGTCAGTACATGAAACTTTATACGCAATAGCCATTTGTTCATTGTTCTCACCAGTTTCAGCATTGTTACTTTCTTTGGCTGTGTCAGCGTGCAAGAACTTGCTGAATAATGAAATTCTAAGTGGGGTCTGTGTACCCTAGAGAAACTCATTTACATACCTCTCAACTTTCTGAGATGAGAAAAAGGGACACCTTCTAGCAGAATGTATTTAGGCAATGGGCACACCTCCATTCATGAGGTCCATTAGGAATTTAAAAGGCAAATATATTGGTTAAACCCAGAATTATCTTCTTTTCACCATGACTTTTACCTTTCATACTGTTTTTTAGAAAAGATAATTTAGAGATAGGATTAAAGTTTTTGTACAGAATTATACTTTTGGCAGTTAAATAGAACCTTTTCATAGATATCTGTACAACAGACCAAAAAGTGGGACAACTGAGGGGGAAAGAGAGACAGAGGGATGTGGTTCCAAATGAGGGACAGAGTTAGGAGGTATGCAGTTTATCAGTAGTAAGAGGGCCTAGCGCTAACTGTCCACCCATAGCTAAGTTCCAAGGTCACCTACTGAGTTACACCAATATGCCATGAGTGGGCCTTTACTTTTTGTGGAGCCCCTGTGCTCTATGTAGCTAAACAGGTACATTATGATGCCCACTATAGATAACATAAGGTATGGAAAGAGTGCTAAAGGTAAATGTGCTTAAGTAATAAAGGTATAAGTTCTTGGCACTCATAGACAAGTCAAGTTTCCGGGTTTGAACCTGTATCAAGCAAGTTGAATGGTTTCTGTGGACAATATTTACCTTTACCACAACATGCCCATAAATATGCAATGTTCTAACTAGAGTTGCACGGAAATTTTGGCCGCCAAAACATATTGGTTGAAAATGGCACTTTTTGTAAAATGCCGAAAATGCCATCTTTCAGCTGAAATAGCGGTGCATCCCTGGTTTCTCTACTCCCCGCTTGGTCCTGCTCTGTGTCCCCTCTGACAAAGTGCAGCGTCCAGCGGGGAGGAGAGAAACTGTTGCAGGAGGCCGAGCGGTGCGGAGGAGGAGAGCGCTGTGAGCAGCCGGCGTCTCTCCTCCCGCACCGCTCAGCCTCCTGTGACAGAGACTGGTGTTGTGGGCGTGGAGACATTTGTCAGCTGTAAAGGAGGTCGCACCGCTCGCTCAGCATCCTGTGACAGCAGTACAAGCACTCAGTGATCGCTGAGTGTTAGTAAATGATTGAGGACAGAGTATGTTTACTCTGTCCCCAATTATGAATAAATGGGAAGTGATCTACATTACTTCCTGTTCATTCATGATTGTGGACATGGTAAACATACTATCTCCACAAGTTATGAATGAACAGGAACACTCAGTATAGAGGTTTCCTGTTCATTTATAACAGGGGTTGCAGAAAAAAGAGATTGAAGGCTCTGTGTTGTCAATCCCTTTTTCTATTTTAAAAGGGAAGTATCAGGGATCTGTTTAGACCCCTAATATTTCCCCGAAGCCCCTAAAAGTAAAGTAAAAAAACAAAAATATTTACTAAAAATAAATAATTAAAAATAAAATATTAAAAAAATTGTTAAAAGGTTAGGAAAAATTTATTTTTTTCTGTTTCGGCCTATTTTATTTTCAGTTTTGCTTCGGTTTTAAAAATGTAATTTCGGTGCACCTCTAGTTCTAATGCATGTAAGTGCATTTGTATCTTTAACACTATGCTATATACAGGTGAAACTCGAATAATTAGAATATCGTGCAAAGTTCATTTATTTCACTAATGCAACTTAAAAGGTGAAACTAATATATGAGATAGACTCATTACATGCAAAGCAAGATAATTCAAGCCGTGATTTGTCATAATTGTGATGATTATGGCTTACAGCCCATCAAAACC
>NW_017307345.1:71534-146184 GCF_000935625.1 Nanorana parkeri
CTCGAATAATTAGAATATCGTGCAAAGTTCATTTATTTCACTAATGCAACTTAAAAGGTGAAACTAATATATGAGATAGACTCATTACATGCAAAGCAAGATAATTCAAGCCGTGATTTGTCATAATTGTGATGATTATGGCTTACAGCTCATCAAAACCCCGAAAACCCCAAATCCACAACCTCAAAAAAGTAGATTATTACATGCAATCAATAAAACAAGGATTGTACATAGAACAATATCGGACCTCTGAAAAGTACAAGCATGCATATGTACTCAGTACTTGGTTTGGGCCCCTTTTGCAGCACTTACTGCAATTACTTTTGCACGATATTCTAATTATTTGAGTTTCACCTGTACACTTGGACTTAATAAGACGAATAGGAAGGTAACAAAATAAATAATTAGATTGCATCTAGTAAGAATTCACCTGTCTGTCTATAGCAAATTGAAACACAGTTTCAGAGGCTTTTACATTTGAAATAACATCATTGCACTTTGCACCTCCCAGTTTCTACATTAACTTATATACATTTTGGAAACCTTTTGCTTTGATGGTAAAGTAAAATGTTTCCCTTGAAAAATCAGCAGTCCAACTTTGCATATTGATATATGTAACACTATTAGACTGTGCTATTATAGCTTCTTTTAACCAGAAAAAAAATATTTGCATGGGAATATTTACATTTATTGTAGTTATTACAGTTACAAATGAGGCTATTAGTCTAGTAGCAAGCTCTTCAACGTGTTTCATACTATTATATTGGGTAGCAAATTTATTTTAACAATTACAAGCTTGGTTGCATCTTGCTATGAAATTTCTAGATTCATTTGGATGCCTTCATGCAGCTGTTACAGCTGCATTATAATACAGCAGCTATGGGTAACTTTTTGCAGGAAAAGGTGAAAGGAGGACAAACTGTTCAGAACAAAGAGAAGCGTTTTCAAGAGACTACATTCCCTTCGCCTGGACCCGGTGCTTATGATCTGCAGGTTGGGCTGGATATGGATGAAAGAAAGAAGACATCTTCAACATCTGTAAAAGTAAATATGGCTCTGTTTTATGAGTTGTACCTACCTAAGGGGTTGCACAAGAAAGATCATTGTCTGAATTGTGTTATGCGTGCATTAAACATTGTTCACCTTACTTACAGTGTCAAGGAGTCATCCAAAATTAATAGTTACATGTCGTATAGGGCTGAAAATAGACTGATGGGAAGTTCAGTGTCTCACAGCCCCTGTAATTTGGGTTCAGAACAAGGCAAGAGAAAACCCCTTGGGGAACTGTTGCCATTTTTACCACACAGGTGAAAAAAATTGTTGGATGAAAGCTGAACTCCAGGCAAACCACTGAAATACACAGATAAAATACATATACAGGTGAAAGTCGAATAATTAGAATATCGTGCAAAGTTCATTTATTTCACTAATGCGACTTAAAAGGTGAAACTAATATATGAGAGAGACTCATTACATGCAAAGCAAGATAATTCAAGCCGTGATTTGTCATAATTGTGATGATTATGGCTTACAGCTCATGAAAACCCCAAGAACCCCAAATCCACAACCTCAAAAAAGTAGATTATTACATGCAATCAATAAAACAAGGATTGTACATAGAACAATATCGGGCCTCTGAAAAGTACAAGCATGCATATGTACTCAGTACTTGGTTTGGGCCCCTTTTGCAGCACTTACTGCAATTACTTTTGCACGATATTCTAATTATTCGAGTTTCACCTGTAATGTATGAGAGGTGTTCTATCTGTCAATGGATTAGCCGTGCCACACAGCACAGCTAGCCTGGAGACATATTTTTTTCTCTACTGCAGTTAAAGTGACACTAAAATCAGGAGTTAAATCTTAAAAATACATTCCAGTACCCTAAGTATTAACAAAAATGGATCTTATTTGTGTATCACTCAGCTGTAGATCCTCAAATCATCTCTGAATTGGGGCTGACACTGTCCTTTCTTCTGGAGGGTGGCTACTTTTCTTCCCATGGTCCCTGTGTGTTTTGTAAAGTAGTCACGTCTCCAAGCGGTTCCTGTTCTGATGACAGCCCAAACTTTGGGATTTTCTTTCACTCTCATTTTCAATATTAACAGTCACTAAGACAAATGGAGAGGGTAAATCTCCCTAATGAGGACACGGACAGCAATACAAACAAACCTGACAGGTGTTCTAATCCTTCTCAACTCTATCCAAAACTACAAAAATGTTTTGGCTTCAGTTGCACCTTCAAGTCAGCCATTAGCAATAAAATGGAAGGTGGCTTTGTAGCTTTTTATATAAGGCGTTCTGTGAATGGACAAGGGGAGGGTATATCACTAGATCCGCTCGTGTCCATTCACAGAACGCCTTGGATTCTGAGAAAAATAAAAGGCTTTTTGTGACTGGACGAGAGATGAGGAGAGGGTGGGTATACCACTGGAGACCTTCACTGCCACAGCTGCAGCTCTTCATCCCTGCAGTGCTGGTAGTATAGCAATGTCTCTAGTATCTGGCTTCAATCAAAGTATGATTTGCACAGTAACACATAGCCATCCACACGTAGTGTAGTCATTATTAGAGATCACTTATTTGACTTGTGCTGTTAGAAAAAAACGTTTTCCAGGAGTTCAGCTTTATAGAGTCACTGTCATTTTGTCAATGAGTACCTGCCAACGGTTCTTACACTTCCACACTCTATTACGGCACATTAGTTGGCATTCTTGTATTTGTGACTTTGGATCAAGCCTTGTCAGTTTCTGTTAGTTACTGGGAAGGTACTATCTCCTGAGGCTTACGAGTGATGTCATAATTAATGCCGATATTACCTTTTGTCAGATAATGTGTCTTTTAATTGAAGTCCAGATGGGGTAGGATACAGGACTGCAAAGTTTAAATATGTATTAAGTCTGTTATATTTCATACAGAGAGTTCCCAGCCATTCTAAAAAGCCGAGGAACAGTGGCGCCCCATCCATCCCCACACCAGGGCAAGCCTTTGGCTTTGAAGAGACTGCAGATGGCGCACTTGTCAGACAAAGTCCACCTGCCATGGACAATACTTTGGGACCTGCCTACTATGAACTCTCAAATGTAAGTAGTAACAGACTTGAACTTAAAATATCTGAATGAAAAGGAATATGGTATCATAAGGGCTTGTCTAATAAGGCGAATAGCAATGTACACATTGTGGTAATCCATAAAAATTGATCAGTGCTCATCTTTTGATTGCTTCAAACGAATGAAAGATGAAATCTTTTTGTTTGCCATGGGTTGCTGCACATAGCACTTCACCATCATTGAATGAGCACACCACTGCTCCAATTCCCACACCAAGTCCTCTCTCTTGGAGTTTTGCAGTTGCAGGTACTGAGCTCATCCATGCTTTTTCCTCACCTCAAAAAAAAACAAAAAAAAAACTGCACTCCGAACTTTATCTCCGATGAGCATGAAACTTTATTTGTATTTTTACATCACAGTCACACTACAAACCCCAATTAAGCCCAAACAGGTGAAACGCATTAGTGAGCGCTCCAGGACGGGGATGATAGTGTAATAAAGTTTCATGTTCGGTGGAGATATGACGTGTGGTTTTGCTTGATTGACATCATCCTCATTCTCTGTGCTCCTATATTTAATATGAACAATAGTTTTTAGTCTTGACATTGTGATCTGTTATTTTGCATTAAAAAAAGAACACCAGGGGAAATTTTTATTAACCCATGCAGTGGGGCTACCATCTCACTGTAAGGGTTCACTGCTCATTTTTGTCATTTTTATACTCACCTGATCCTCTGAGCTGGCTTGCTCTTAGACCGGTCCTTGGAGTGTCTCTCCCCCTCCTTTGCAGTGGTCTAGAAATACTTGAGTCATCATGTCCAATACACAGTGTATAGGACGTGAGGACACCATAGGAATTACCGTTGCTGCAGTGGAGGAGAGAGTCTGGAGGGAATGCTGCTGGCTCCAAGGATTGGGTGAGTATTACTTTTTTCTGGGCAAAAATTAGCAGTCAACCCTTGCAGTGTGGGGGTAGCCCCACTGCAAGGAGTAATAAAGTTTTTGACCGGAGTTCTTTATGCATATCTGCATGTCATTTCTTTGTTGTTATATCATTGCTTTTAAAGAACTGCGTTTTGTTTCCAGGGCAGGATTCGGTTCCTCAGTGGCCTACCAAACATAGCAAAACAGATATAATTTCTGTTGCCATTTTGGGATGGTCACGTCCCTGGCTGTTACCCTAGTGATTTGCTTGTTAAACAAGGTTAGATGGAAAGATTGAGAGCCACAACATGGACTGGAAGCTTCATTGACTGAAGGCTCTGGTAGCCATTTTGTGTCTCAGTAAGAAGCTTTGTTCTTGCGATGAAAGGGCTGCACCCCTGGATGAATACTTAGTTTAAAATGCTTTTCTTTCTTGGGCCACCCTGCAGAAGGAAAGACAGTGTCAGCACCAATTCAGAGATGATTTGAGGATCTACAGCTGAGTGATACACAAATAGGATACAGTATTATTAATAGTTAAGGTACTTAAATGTATTTTTAGGATTTAACTTCTGAGTTTAGTGTCACTTTAAGTAAGGTATACACGGTTCGAGTTTTGAATCGAATGAAATTGGTTACGGAACATTCGGTCGACTTTCTAATCATTGATGGGGTGAAAACGATGATTGATTTTGACCGCAGTAATAAAAAAATTCGAAGGAGCATGTTGGAAAAATTTTCTCCATCAAACAAAATTCACAGTGAATGTGATTTTCATATGAGAAACTTAATTCATTCCAAAATCGAATGTGAAATAAAAAAAGAGAATCAAATGAAATTTCAAACGATGATTGCCAAGTCTCTGATGATATTATCTAACATTCCGACGTTCGAAAATCTACCCGTGTAGACCATACTTTAAAATGCACAAACAGTTGACAGTGACATTTCCAGGACCTGTAACCCCCATTTTAAAAAGCACGAATCATGTAATGATATGGAAGATGGCTGAAGGAACCACCGAATGCAGCAGGAAGTGCAGGAAATGGCCACATAGCTGATGGCATATGGATTCAGGGCCGTAGTGAGGGCGAGGCGACTGTGGCTCTCGCCTCGTGCGCAGGTGCTGGGGGGGCGCAGCCTTTAGGTAAAGGGGGGCGGCACATCTGTACCGATCCTCTGCCGCTCAGCAACGTACAGAGCAGAGCAGCTTCTCCTCTGGATCACGCTGCTCTCCCCATCTGTATGCAGCGAGGATCCGAGGAGAAGTGAAGGAAGCACTGCAGCCGTGGGGGGGGGGGGGGGGGTCAGCACTTGCCTCGGGCGCAAAAGGAGCTAGCTACAGCTCCGTACTGTATGGATGCATGCTGCACCATAATAATAAATACACAATGTTGCTTAGGTAATGCACTTGCTGATTGGAGTTTACTGAATTTTGGGGCTGTGGTTTCTTGGTGCTTTCTGAAAGAAGGCAGGCGCCACATTGGTGGCCAGCAACATTTTAATGCACTAATAGGGAACCCAATGACCCTTTTGCCTTCTCAGTGAGAATTGGCAGGAAGAAGATAACAAATATTTGTTAAGTTCACCTATGCCTGACTAGCTGTGCAACCGATGTGCATACTAATAATGTTAAAATATCCATATATTCCAAAACAGTGCGCTTTCCTTACACTCCCTGAGTCAGTGTAGCGACTGCAGTGTTTACGTGATTATATTTTGGCTTTAGTTATAATTGATGATATTTATCAGTTAATGCCTTTTGCTGCCATTGCTCACTATTGTCTGGCCACAGAGAAACACTATTCGTTGGCTGTCTCTGAAAGCTTTTATAAATGGTCCTTTTTGTTACTTGCTCAGAACTGTAAATTGTTAATTACCAAATTTACAGCACTGCAGTAAATGCTGGCTTCTTTTAAATATATAACTATCATTTGAAATAATAAGCTCGTTATATTGTAGTGTATTCAGGGAAATATTTCCAAATGTGCACAGGAATACATCCTCTTTTCATAATAACTTATTTGTGTGCATGTTGCTGAAGGTTCATAAAAAATTTAGCAAAAATACATCAATTTGGCCTTGAATGCTGGTTCTCTTTATTTCTTAATATGTCTCAGTGGGCTTGTCGAACACTTTCCTTAAAAAAAGCATTACCTTTTTTTAAATTAATGAATGAATTAATGTTATTTATTTTTGACTGTATTTGCCTTTATCTTTTTTTCTGTACATCAGACCAAAAAGAGGGATAACTGAGAGGAAAGAGGGACAGGTGGATTTGGTTCTAAATGAGGGACAGTCCCTCTAAATGAGTGAATGAAAAATAGATGAGTCCAACCTTTCAATTTCAAAGCAAACTATAACAAACTTTTGTGCAGTGTGGATTTTGTGACTTACATGCATGCATTAAATTTACCTTAATTCAGTGATTTCAGCAGGTTTTCATGCTTATTTAACCAAAAAGTAACAGCAATGGAAACTTGCATTACATTATTGGTCATTGGGATGTGGTCTCACCGGAGGCCTGGTCTTTTGGGACAAAAGTCATCCAACTGCACAGATGACCTGCCAGCTTTGTAATCAAAGTGGATTCTTTTTTCAGCTTCTAACCAAGAGGAAGGACTTCAAACAACAATATTACATTCAACTGACTGAGTGAGCAGCCCTGTCTGGCTTGCTTGCATTGTGTCTACATTTGTAGGCACCCTAGCTCATTAAGGCCTCATTCACACGAGAAAAAGCCAGCACGTACAGCTCTGTGCTGCGTGCACCGCCGTATCGGGCAGCTCCGGGGAAGGACAGGTGCTGCGTGTGATTAGTACCCTCCGCTCACCCGCCCGACGCTCACCCCAAGTGCAGGTGCGTACGGGTGCGGGTGTCCCGGCTCTGACACAGACAGGACCCAGGACGGGTGAGTGCAGGGCGGCGTACTCCCATAGAGAAGGACAGAGGCTGCGTACTAATCACACGCAAAACATCTATCCTTCCCGGGAGCTGCCCGATGCCGGCCTTTTCTCGTGTGAATGAGGGCTTAGAGTTTATTTCCACCTTTGCAGCCAAATTGGGATAACACCTAGTTTATATTTGTTTCCCATTCACATAGTATAAACTCAAAATTTTTTAAAAAGGCTTCTTACAGTATACATTGCTTTTACTTGGGTTAAAGTTTTTACTTGGCTTCTTAAGGGTTAAAATGTCTACTTGCTTCTCCATCCTTGTAATGTTAGGAAGGGTTGTGAGGGGTGAAGGGTTTGTTCATTATAATCTGTAAAGTAGATGTGAACACTGTCTATCTTAACAAAGGCCAGCTGCCAGAATACCCGAACACATGTAGCAGCAGATTTGCTGCCAGCTCCGTTCTGCCAGGAATTTTCCATCCTGCTCCTTAGATCAGCTGATCAAGGGATGACAGGCGGCAGCATGCTGACAGTGGCATCCACAGTGTGAAGTTCGGCCGGTTCATCAGGAACCAGCCAAAATCCATACCGTGTGTACTCTACTTAAGTCTTTCTATAAGGACAGATCAATGTGAAGATTCTCAGGAAAACTTGTATTCAGCCATGTTGCCTGCTGCTACCAAAATATTTGAGAGGTAAGAAATATATATAAAAAAATATTATTCGTTATGCTGTGTGAATGGGAACACATAACACACATATAGAGGGGTTTTCCCAGATCTGACTGCAAAAGTGGAACTACACTTTAAGTCAGCAATTGTAAGAGAGTGCCTCAGCTAGGATATACACTGAGTGGCCAGATTATTATGACCACCCCATCAGTACTTCGTTGGGCCACGAGATGACTCCACAAGATGACTTTGTTGGGCTGCCTCGTGACTCCACGAGATGTTAAAAGGTGATGCGAGGAATCTGACACTGCACTGTTGCCCTTTTGTTGTCTTGTACCAGTCTTGCCACTCTCCGTTCTGCCCTAACATTGACTAGTCGCTGACGGCCACAATTCGCACGTTCAGACCCAGATTTTCGGCTGACAGTCCAGTCTTTAAAGACTTTAACAACAGCTGCTCTTGAACATTTAACGGATTCTGCTGTTTTGCTGATACTCGCTCCATGGCTTGAGCGCCAACAATCATCACACGTTCAAAGGCTGTTAAATCGCGTTGTTTACCCATATCTTCAGAAAAAAATCACTTCTACTGTCGTGGTAAACAATCTGCTTCCCTATTTATAATGGTCTGGCCCTCTAGCAACTTCAGCGCGAAATTATAGCTAATTATAGCTAATTTGCCTACAAATGTCAGGTGGTCATAATAATCTGGCCAGATAATGTGCAGATAAATGGGTGGATGTTTTCGGAGAGAGAACTTTGCTTATGGTATAACGTATACATCGTGACTCATATGATTTATAAAATATTCATATGTGGCATATATTTTGTTAAAGTAATATTATTCACCAAAATGTAAATGATAACACTAAAAATAAAATGTATACAGTACACGCAAGCCATTCTTAAAATAAGGGTTATGGGTCCTAACATGAAAATGTTTTTCTATAACATGATTTGTTAGGATCTTACTTTAGTTTGGTCAGTAGGGGGAAGCAAAGCTCTACTAGCAAATAGTCACAGGAGCTAGGATCTCAAAGGGCTTAAGAGGAACAACTTTTGTTTTCAATATTTATTTATAATGAATATGGGGATTTTTTTTTCATACTGCAGTATTGGGTTCAGTGTAAGCTTGTTCTTTCTAGATAATGTATTAAATGAAAGCTGCTCAGAAGCACAGATTATGAAACATATTTTGCTTTGAAAATGCATTCTTTGATATTAAATTCATACAAAAAGTAACAGCCCATGCAATATTTCTGTCTATAGGAGCAAAGATTAAGCGGCATCAATATTAACTAGCCAATAAATAGCAAAACATCTAAGCAGATCTGTGGCATTCTGTACACAAACACATGCCCTCCATTAGGAATTCAGTGACTATAGAGGTTTTGCCGGGTGCCTTTTTCCTGTTTCAATTTTTTATGTTTTGATATATATATATTTTTTATGTGAGCACATGCCCCATGACTCTAACCTGCTCTTCATTGGCTTGGCATGTGCCAATTACAATCTCCAAACTGGAGGGCGGTGTGTTGCAATGAAGAAGAGAACAGTGCCCTAGCAGGAAAATGGGCCCGTAGACTCAAGGCATGGGGTGGATTTCATGTATATGTTGATTAACCACTAGATGCTAGAAAATAAATGGATCACATTAATTCCAGGGATACTAATAACGTACTTGATGCAATAGGAATAAAGGGACACTAACAGGGTTATCCACTAAAGGGTGAAGAGTTTGGAGAAGGCAGGAGAAGTGAACAATCTAGGCCAACATAGCTGATTTGGAAAAAGTCTCCAATTCAGCTCACTTTCCAGTTCAGCTATGTTGTCCTAGATTGTTCACTTCTCCTGCCTTCTCCAAACCCTTCACCCTTTTTGTGAATAACCCTGTTACTTTCCAGTTATAATACTTTACATTAACCCCTTCGTGACTGACGACGTACACTGTACGTCGCCAGCATCGGGGCTGTTTAAACGGACTCCCGTCGACTTTTGCAAGGATCATATAATTTCTATTTATAATACTGAATCTTAACCCAATAGATTTTAGTAAATAAAAGGGTGTATAATTTCCATTTATAGTATTAACCTGCTAGAAGCAAATGGAATGAATGAGTAAACATATTATTGCTGCACATGCAGATCTCTAGGGGGCATAAAGATGAAGCCATAAACCATAAAGTCCACATACAAGCACAAGCCGAATCATGGTAATATTACAAGAAGAGCCAAGCCAAGACAGGAACCTCATGACAAGGAGAGAATTGCGACACTTCAACAAAGTGACTATCATTTATGAGCCAATTGCTACAGGCTTTAAGCAACATGATGGTCTTTTTGGACATTTTTAAAGGAGTTATAAAGCCCCAACATATACTATCCTGTTATAACATGAGCTTTGTAATAGGAATACATACTAGAGTTGTTTTTGATAATGCAATCAAAGCTTACTTGAAAAAAACCTTTTTATGTAGTGAGTGCTGCCTTCTGTCTGCCCATCACTGTCCACAACTTTCTGGATTCCCAGTGTGCTTTGCATCTCATTCCCTGCTGCCTGATGTGATGTAATCTCAATTTCCCAAGACTACATATCCGAAAAGGCATTCCTTCCAGAAAGCAATGATTATGTTACATTGTGGGAAGTTCAGGCATTGAGTTGTAGTTCAGACGACAGGCTGCATAGTCACTTGACTGAGTGAAATTGTGTCAGAGCGTTGAGGAAGTACATCCTATGGACATCGTCAATAGGGAATTTTACAATCTTCTAGATCAATATGGCTATTAGGAGTGGGATAGAACTTATGAAAATTCAATATAGAAATATTTGTTTTCACTTTTTGACCATATATATTCTTTAACGTCTTGTGCCAGGCTCTTGACACATAATGTTGTAATTTCTGCCATTAATATGGGCATGTATTAACAATATAAGGCATATTATTGATTTGCCTTGCTGTCCTGTATATACATTCTCTGATTAATGGCAATGTATAACATTTTATATATTTCTTTCTTCTATAACTAATCATGAAGTGATGCACATGAGCATCACAGTCAGCAGGTAGAGCTTAACTGTTTCCTATTGGCTGACACCTGCTAGAGTATTCTAGCAGGTCCCAGCTAATGAATAACATCTGTGACGTCACGGCCGGCTCCGCCCAGTTGTTGTTTTTCAATGACAGATCAGCATCCCCAGGTTATTTGGGGACGCTGATCTGTCATTACAACTGGGTGGAGCGAGCTGTGAGTTCACAGCTCGCTCCGCCCAGCTGTCATTTGTGGGACGAACAGCCGGCTTTCGGCAGGCCGTTCTCCCCGCTTCGGCTGTCACTTCGGCTCAGTCGAGCCGAACCATATGCCTTCGGCTCGGCTGAGGTGCTCGGCCGCCTTCGGCTGCTTTATGGGCTATTGTTCGACTGAACCAAAGGGCTTCGGCGGCCGAAGAGAGCCAAAGGATCAGCCGGAGCTACGGCTGTATCCTTCGGCTCAATGGTGAATAACCCTCCAAATGTTCAGTAACAAATACATTCAAATTAATTTTAGTGCATGCAAACACAATATAATACTCACTGTTTTGGTAAAGTATAAAAGAGGAGGTTGTATTGAGTCAAAAAATACCAAACATGTGCCTGCCAAACAGCGTAAAATTGTTACTGCTCTCACTCCGGTTTGTGCGGTGATACCTAACTTGTGCGGCACCAACGCCATTTGTTTATGTACATACATATATACATTATTATTATACAGGATTTATATAGCGCCAACAGTTTGCACAGGGCTTTACAATATAAGGAAGACATTACAATCACAATACAATTCAAGACAAGATGGTAAGGAGGGCCCTGCCCCTGAGGGCTTACAATCTAAAAGAGGAGGGGGAAATGATACATGAGGAGGTAGCTGTGTGGGGATGAATTGTTTGAGAAAGTGATAGTTCAGTGATTAGGTTGAGGTGGGATAGGCTTCCCTGAAGAGATGAGTCTTAAGGGATTGCCTAAAGGCAGTCAAGGTGGGAGATAGTCGGACAGGTTGGGGTAAAGACTTCCAGAAGATGGGAGAGACTCTAGTGAAGTCCTGGAGGCGAGCATGCGAGGAGTTGACGAGGGAGCTGGAAAGCAGAAGGTGTTTTGAAGAGCGGAGGGGACGGTTAGGGTGATACTTTAAAACAAGGTTTGAGATATATCCGGGGGCAGATTTGTGGATGGCTTTGTAAGTGGTTGTTAATATTTTGAATTTTATCCTTTGGGCTATTGGAAGCCAGTGCAAGGATTAGCAGAGGGGAGTTGCAGACCCTGAAAACATATTATATGTCAAGATTGATGATAAGGGTGGGAGAGGCCATGTTAAATGTATCTTAAGGGTTAGGTTATCTTTTGATTCTAAAGATTACTGTGTTCATTTTTATTTTTAGGTTTTTATGGAGTACCATGGGTGTTTGCCACATTGCTATTGTTGTCTGTGTTTCCATTAGGGGGAATCAACCTCTCTGTTTGCGAGAGTGATAACTAAAAGGGCATTTTCCTTGCCTTGAAAATAAGATATTTCCTTTAACTTCCTGGTGTGTCTACATGATGTAAATAGAAGGTACATCTAATTAATGGGACACTGATGGCATGGGCATCAGTGGCTCAGATTGTGAAAGAGTGGTTCAGTGAGCATGAGACATCATTTTCACACATGAAGTCCAGACCTTAACCCCATTGAGAATCTTTGGGATGTGCTGGAGAAGACTTTACACAGTGGTCCGACTCTCCCATCATCACTACAAGATCTTGGTGAAAAATGAATGTAACTCTAGACAGAAATAAATGTTGTGACTCTGCATAAGCTTATAAAAACGATGCTACAGTGAATGTGTGCCGTATAGCTAGTGTTGAACTGTGTGGTTGAATTGGGACTCTCAGTTTGGATTTTTAGAAACACAGAAAACAATCCTTATTGTATAACAAAAAGTGAGTTTAGCTCTTGAAAATCATGAAATCTCCCGGGGAGCTAATTTCTTGATAGTCTGTTGGGCTGTGTGGCTTTAAACTATCCTGCTGAATACTCTTGAGTTCCTTGATTTCCTATGTGCACATTGGACTTCTGAACACGGAATTTATATATTGCTGCTGAAATGTTGTTGGATGTAGGAGTCATCATAAGGTAACGTAAAAACCAAAGTAATAATACAAAATAAAAGACAAAATACTAAGTCTTAGTGATCATTTTTAGAAGGTAAATTTGTGAAAATTGAAAGGTTTACCAAAGAAAGGCAAACATGAAAAAAAAACTGTTATTTTGGTGGAAACTTAACTGTATTTATCTATAAAAAAACATACATGAGGGGTTGCCTAATGCTTTATCATCTACAAATGTGGGGAAGTGGCTGTAAATGACAGAGCATAGTGGTTTTTAGAAATCTTTTTATTGCTTTTATTTGACCAGTTTCAGTGGTTGATTTTTTTAGCATAATGTGTAATAGATAATGTTCAATTAGTGCTGCTCTCAGGATGAATCTTGGTCTGTCTTGCTACACAGCACATTTTTTTTTAGTTTCTGGATTACAACCAAAATGTACTTTCCGTAAATTGACAGCTTGTTATATTTTACGCAAACCAGATTACAAGGCACATTTTTAATGCCCACAGAAAAGTTTGCTTGCTTTGCAGCACTATTCTATTACATTTATGTGTGTGTGTGTGTGTGTGTGTGTGTGTGTGTGTGTGTGTGTGTGTGTGTGTGTATATATATATACAGTCATGGACAAAAATATTGGCACCCCTGCATTGCTGTCAGATAATGCACCACTTTGTGCAGAAAATGGTTGCAATTACAAATGTTTAGGCATTCTCATGTTTATTTCTTTTATTTGTATTGGTATGACACAAAAAAGCCAAATCTGCTGAGCTTGTAGCCAGTGACATTCCCACATATAGAATGTGTATGTCTATCAGGGTTATTCACAAAGCTGCCGAAGGCAGCAGGGTGAATAACCAACCTGAAGTGAAGTGAGCCGAACGCATGTTCGGCCGACCTAAAGTGCAGCAGGAGTTCGATTCAGCTGATCCAACATCTGGATCGGCTGAGCCGAACCTCCAGCAGGCTACTCGCTGCTGTTCGGCCTATTCTCATAGGGGCAGAACGGCAGTGAGTGAATAGCTATTCTCAGAATGGCCAAGCTATACTTGGCTATTCTTCTCGGTACCACAATGGTACCGAGCAGAATAGAAAAACAGTAAAAAAAGTAGAAAACAATTGGGCAGTGCTAGCAGTGCTAGCTACCTGGTAACCAGGGGACGCTGAACTGTCATTACACAATGAGAACTCGGCGGAGCCAGTTCCGCCGAGTTCTCATTTAAATGACAGTTCAGCGCCCAATGGTTACCTGGTAACTAGGGGACGCTGAACTGTCATTGCAATTGGCTGGAGCCAGCCATGAGATCACGGCTGGCTCCGTACAGCTGTTTGGCCGGCTGAAAGCCTCGCAACTATGGCCGGCTCCTCGGCCCACTTCGGGTTTCACTTCTGCTCAGTTGAGCCGAAGCATATGCCTTTGGCTCGACTGAGCCGCTCGGCCAGCTTCGGGAGCTGTACGGGCTATAGTGAATAACCCGTACAGCAGCCTTTTGGTTCTACTGAACTGAAGGGCTCAGGCGGCCGAAGCTAGCGGAAGGATTAGCCGGAGCTACGGCTGATCCTTCGGCTAGCTTTGTGAATAACCCTCTATGTCTGTGTGGCACCATCAACTTGTTCCATTTACTTGCTGTTTTAGGAAAATCATCAAATAGGGAGTGAGGGAAGAAAGTGGATGCATTGCTTTAGTTAAGGTCATGGCAGCCCCTTTCTGGTTGTAGCTGTTGATATTCTATAATCGCAAGTAGCAATTTTAAACGTATTACATGATATTTATTGCTAGCTCAATCAATCTAGCATTTCTACTGATTGCTCTTAAAATGATTGAAGATTAGGATTTAATTGGGTTATACATCATTTATCAGTGGTTGGATATGTCTTTTCTGTTGTATCAATGAATGGTTTGAATATTTTGTAACAAGGAAAGTATAATTCTACACACTAGCATTGATAGGTATTATCATCCTTTCATACTGCACTCTATGATACTAGTTTCTCTTTGATTAATGAGTTAAGACTTAAATCATCCATCATGAACCTATATGGCCTGCCTCTTTTCATTTTGGGTTTATTAGCTAAGCATTTGCATTTTTAATGTAAATCCACAGAGCATAAACTACAATAGTGATTTAATGAATTTCTTCCCTTAAGAGCTTTTATTATAGTGTACATGTAGGAGGGGCAGAGCTGAATACATACATTCATTCACAGTCTGCTAGAGAAAGAGGGCTCATTTACTTCACTGACAAATATCTTCCATATTGAGTGATTTCTATGGGTGTTACCAGTCTTGCTGCATTGCATACTAATTCAGTGTAGATGCATCTAAAGCAGCTGTATGTTGCTGTTATTTAAAGGAAAATGATCATCCTTTAGGAGTACATAACCTTGTAACAGGGTCTTATAAATCAGGGCATAAGAATAAAGCTCTGCTCCTCCATGGCTTTAGCTGGGGAAAGACAGCAGGGTGCGTGTCTTCGTTTCAACCAAACAGGTATATAGTAAAGGGAGGATCCAGCTGAACTCTGTTCTATGCTGAATTTATTTATTTAACGTTTATCAGTGACACTGAGTCCTGCCTAAAGGCCGCCCCCTCTGACATGTTTCACCCAATCCTGAGCTTAGTCATAGAGCATGACTCTATGACTAAGCTCAGGATTGTGTGAAACCTTTTAGAGGGGGCAGACCTTGGGCAGGACTCGGAATCTTATAAATGTCATTCCTTCTTGAAGTGGAACCCCACCTAGAATATTTATTTACTTTACTCTTTGGATACAGTGGGAGAAAAGCCTCTGTTATACCTTTATTGCTGTTGGGGGTTTTACCCTTATTTCTAGTCATGGCAGCCTTACCAGAAATAAGAAATGGGAAACAGACAGCAATACTTAAGTCACAAAGGCTTTAACCCTTTCTACATTCTGCTAGAAAGAGATGGATTGCCCTTTAACCCTTTCTACATTCTGCTAGAAAAAGATGGATTGCCCTATTGTCCTATAGGCCACATGTCTAGTAAAGGTAAATTACACTAATGCAAACCTAGAGAACACAAAAAGCCAGGTCCACCTCTGCTGATTGACAGTAGCAGTGGGCGGGTGCAATAGCCAGCCTGCTATTGGCTATTGCAACTTGAAATAGCCAATAGCAGTCTAGCTATTCATTCCCATGCTATTTGTTTTTTTTTTTTCTGTACTCTGACAGTAGCCGGCGGCTGCTGTCGAAATAAACAAAAAAACAAAAACATAGCAGGGGAATCGGTATAGAAGGGGAGCTAATGCTTCTCCTGCTATCTGATGTTTTTTCTTTGTATTCTGAAAGCAGCCACCGATTGCTGTCAAAATACTCGAACAGGGCCGGCAGCTCAATGGCTGCTGGCTCCTTCGATCAGCTTATCGAAGGATGCCGGCCAGAGAGCTGCACCCACTGTGCAAATTTCTTCTGGTTCTTCAAGATCCAGCTGAAATTTGCACAGTGTTTATTATCGGTAATATCGGTCACTTTGACTGATACCGATAGTTAGAAAATCTGTAAATATCATTTCCGATTATCGATAGATCCGATATTCGGCTGAACACTAATGCAAAGCACACTGGGAATCCAGGAAGTTGTTGAAAGTGATGGGCAGACAGAAGGCAGCACTCAATACACAAGAAGCATGTGATTCACCAATTGTCAATAGTCTTTTCTACTTAGGTATGTCATTATACATACTGAATACGTTTAATGATAAACCATACAGGTAAAGGTTACAACGTTAGTGATTTTATGCATGATACATATATCTAATTTTTTCCTGAACATATTGCACGATAAATTTTTAGCTTTATGGTTTGGAATTTGAAAATGTAAGTTTTCCTCAGGCTTTAACCTACTTGTGCTTTCTACTAATGTTCCCTACATCTGCTGAGTATGCCGAAATCGTAGATATGTAGTTGACATATATTTGATAATTGGGCGTCGAGGCAATTTGTAATTGTTACTGTTTTCTTCGTATGCTTGATTGTGATAAAGGCATGCAGCAAGGTAAGATGCTGAATCAGAATAAACAAGTGCATCTTTTTCAGAGTTGGCTAGTATTACAATGAGAATCTCATAGGGCTCACTGTAAAGGTGAAAGTAAGGGAAGAGGGGTTATATTCCTCATTTAGATATAAATGTTGGAGATTTTGCTAGGCAGAAAACGTAAGGCTAATTTGTGATTTTATTTGAGAGTGCCTGTATAATGCCAGACGGGAATAGGAAATATACAGGAGCTGAAGGAAATTTTTGTAAAGTAAATTTTGTATGCTGCAAAAGAAAGGTTTGCATTCTAAAGCTGGCTATACACTGTTCTATTTTTTTCATTCAACGCATGGGCTGAATTGAAAACAATTGAACTGATTCCTTCATCAACACTTACTAAAGTTGATCGTGGAATCTCCTCCTGCCTTCATTGTATTCTGACAGCGGCCACCAGCCCAACAGAGCTGGCAGCCCAACCATGCTCGAGGCAAATAAAAAAAAACAAAAAACAGTATTTTTGCTTGCACATGATTGGATAATGGAAGACAGCAGATCTTCACCTCATTCACTAGTCTAAGGGAAAATTCCCCTGCAAAGTGAACTGTCTATTTGCCTTTAATAAATGAACCCTGGTGTGCCTCTCTTCTTTGTATAATGTTCCTGCAATTTCCCTGTGTTTATGCTGAGGTGTGATGTTCTCCTCCTCTGCCTTCTGCAACACATTTAGGAAAAGCTTTATGATTTAGCAGGTTTATGAGGTGATGCCCTATTAAAGGAAACCTGTCATAAGAGAAGTATGGTGTTTGTCACTGCTGACTTGATAACCTCTCCATCTGAAAAGCGCTAGCTGCTTGATGGTCATGCCGTTCCAGTGGCTTCAAAGAAACCTTATTACCAACTTAAAAAATGCAAATAAAATCACAGAAGAATCAAGTATATAAAATGCTTATCTGCAGTGTTTTCTTTTCAAGAAATGATTGTTATTCATTTGCGATATGCCTTTGAACAGAAAAACTAACTAGTAATTTCCCTAGCCCAGCCCCCTCCTGGAAATGTCTTATTACTAGGGATGCACGGTGTCAATAATGGGATTTTCACAATTACTCGTACTCGTGAAAATGCCCCGCTACTAAGCGCCGATAACGGCTCTTAAAATGTTTAACAGAAGCAACTGCCTGAGGTCTCGCATTTGTTAGGGACCTCAGCAGCCTTCCTATTTACAGCGCCGGCCACACATCTCCTCCTCCTCCCTGGATAAGCACAATGCCCGCACCCGCCCTCAGGACCATCCAGACCCTGGTGAGACCCTGCACAGCGCACCATAGATCTTGCACAGCCCACCATAGACTGCACACAGCCAACTGAGACACCGCACAGCCTCTTGAAACACCGCACAGCACATCTGAGACACCGCACAGCCCCCTGAGACCCCACACAGCCTTCCTAAGACCTCGCATAGCCACCTGTGACCCTGCACAGCTGTTTGCACACAGTGTATACATGGGGCTAGTCTCTCTGCTGGCAAGAATCACAGAATGAATCGCATATGAATGAGCGCTTATGAGGCAGCCGGAGGAGGAGCAAAGGGCAATACTATACAGTGTAATTTGAGTCGCATGGGCTGCTGATATGACTGCCAACAAATCTTTGGATGTTTACATAAGGTAGGCTTTTACAGCTAAATAACGCATAAAATATGTTTAATGCATATATATGCTTATTGAAATATATTTGTTGAAATTAATAGTTTGCCAACAGGGTCTCTTTAATGCTTTCCCAGTCACAGATCTAAAACTGTTATGCAGATGCGGAGTTGGATTAGTGATTAATATTGAAGCCAATGATAGGCAGGCAGCTGACATGTCCAAGGCATTGAGTGCTCACATTTCCCCTAATGCTGAATTCAAGGTAATTAAAAAAAAAAACTTTATCTAGTTTGTGATTCATTAAATATAGGTGTGTTTACCAACCTTGTAGTATTTTCTGAAGCTTTTTATTCTAGGAGCGGAGGACTGCAACATAAGCATATCTTGCATTTTATGAACGGTCCATTTGAAAAATGAGCCCACAGGAGGCAGCTGTGATTGCCATATCTATCTATCTATCTATCTATCTATCTATCTATCTATCTATCTATCTATCGTATCATGCTTTGAAAGGACTACCCTATTTGTCCACAGCCCAAAATGATGCAGTTGAAACAACTGTGTTCATACAATACATAGACTTACCAGTGATATGTGATGTGTTTAGGAATTCACATACACTGCATTGTCACTAGGTTGGCTGATAGTTGTATAAATGGCAGTTGGTACATTGTACTGGAACAGCCATATAATTGAAAGGTAGAACAGCAATGGTTCATTTAGACATTTAAATGTCCCCATAGAAAAAGCATTTTTATTGTAGTACAGCCTTATTGCAGTTGATAGCTCTTGCGAGCGAGTTTTAAATTAAGCCATCAGTGAAAATTACATGAGGCCTGGAAAGAAAAAGGAGAACAGAGCCAGGGGGCAATTGTTTCTTTTTCATAAATTATTGTACAATCACAGTTCTGATGAAATCTGTATTTTATGTTAACCTTTACACGGAAACTTCAGCTTAAAGCGTAGCTATATCTGAAAAAAAAATGTAATTTATTGCAGCTTATCAAGCCCTCAATGTGGCGTGTTTTGTACTTTGAGTCAACTTCTTCATGAGATGGAAGTGTTAATGACAGCTAAAAGCTGGGTCATATTCTTTTGCAAAGAGACTTTTTGGATCACATGGGGCTCTGCAAGAGCTTCCATGAGGTCCACCTGCGGTGGCTTCTTCAATTAGCATAATTGGTGGTATGTCCCTGTGTGTGTGTTTGGGGGGGGGGGGCTTAAAGTGGCCACACATAATATTTTCTTAATGCAATGCTACAGCAATCTGTCAACAAGAGATAGTCAGAGACTGCAAACATGCTGTAGGAGTTGTTGGAGACTGGGATCTGCTGCAGACGCCAGTCATGGCCTGGAGACATATTACATGAGACTGTCCCACTGCTATTACTGCCCTTATACAAGCCAACACTTCCACAGGTGTGCTCCCTACAGCCCTCTTTAAAATTACTGGTCCCACGTTTCATATTTCTCATTATTAAAATCTGTGGACGAAATAAACATAAGAAGATAAAAGTGACGGACAGATAAAAAAAAGTAAGTTATTGTAAAAGAAATAAACCAAACCATGAAACAGCAGCTGTGGTCAAAAACTAAAAATAAATCTGTATTTTTCTGTTGATTTTCTATACGTTCTATCCAACTCCTAATACCCATATCCATCTAGAAGTTTGTAAACTTACTTATTGAAGATGCCCATAGGGTGCCTCTCTAGAGCCAAAGCCAGCCTTGTCTGCCCCCTTACCTGTCTGTCCCTCCAATGAACTTCCTCAATGCACTGACACAATTTCACTCAGCCCCTTGAATATGTACTTCCTCGTGTCACAATGTTCAAACCTTCTGCACCACAATTCAATGTCTGAACAATGGAACATTATCATTGCTTGCTGGAATGCAATGCATGATGGGATATGTAGTCTTGAGAAATGGAGATTGCATCACATCAAGCAGCAGGGAAAGAGATGCAAAGCACACTGGGTATCAAGGAAGTTGTTGAAAGTGATGGGCATATAGAAGGCAGCACTCACTATATAAAAGGGATTTCAAAGTAAGCTTTGATTGTTCTATCAAAAACAACTCCATTATGTATTCCTATTACAATGCTGATGTAATAACAGGATAGTACTGTATATGCTGGGACTCTACAACTCTTTTAACTTCTAGAAACCATTCTAAAAATCTTTTTTCCTTCACTGAAGTAAGCACCCACAGCACACAGCAAACAGAAAGTGGGTGGGCGTCAGGGCAAGAGTACTTTGCATTAATTAAAAATAAAAATCAATTGTTTACATTATTACTGGTCTAAATTGTTATTCTATCTGCAACTGTCAAAATGATATGAAATGAAAAGATTGAAAATAACAGTATCATGAATAATGTTCTACACTTATAGCTGTGCTGTTTTTAACCCATTTGCAAAATAATTGAGTTTTTTTTCTTCAATAATATAAGGCATTTTGCAAATGCTTAATGAAATTATTTCATATATAGATATTGATATAGATTTGGGCTTATGGTGGGATATTGTTCAAGACTGACACAATTCAAATGTGTCTCCTAATTGCTTACAATATATGCAGGAAATCTGAGTCTGCATTTTTGTGGTGAATACAATACTCCATGTGGATATTCTTGTCAAAATATAAAAAAAAACCCCAAGCTTAGCTCATAACCACATTTATCACCTTTTCCAATGACACTCATATATAATTCACATGTGAAAATGAATCCTGTGGGTTATGTTACTGTTCAGTTCAGCTTCCTCACTCTTAAATTAGGGACTGCCAATGCTGACAGCATGAAATAGACTATTAATTAGTGAGTTATGGCATATAATAATACATTTGTAGAAAAGGCTTTAAGACTCAAATCATGAATCTGTGTGAAATTGTTGCATTGAGAGGTTATTAGAAATGTTAAAAGAAATGAATGTGCATTTTGTAATAAAACATACCAATAGATTTTTGCTTTAATAATATACAGTATGTCCTCCATTTAAATGTAACTTTATGGTGTGGTATTTTAAAACAAATTGTCCTATGGCCCGGTGCAGACCTGAGCGTTCTGGGATCGCGCCACATGGGATCGCACCGATTCCTGCACGGCCCCATTGATTTCAATGGGGGTGACATCCGCACGGCAATCACAGAAAAAAGGTACATGTACCTTTTTTTTGCTATACACGACGAGCGGCCGTTTTAGCCGCGATCGTGTTTGGAATTCGGAAGCACTGGTGGAATTGCTGTGGGAAACCGCACAATCCGCCCGGCGCGACTGGGGAGCCATTCGAAAATAATTGTACTCACAGCGCAACCGTCTGTGCTGGGCGACTCCGTGAGCGTGCTGCATTCCATGAGGAATCATGCACGATTGCCGCGCCGTGAGGTGTTGCCCTTATGACTTTCATGTTGCCCTGAACAATGATTTAAACCAAAAGCCTATAGAATGTAGAACACTAGAATTTAGTTAGATGAGCTGTGTAGTTACATAGATAACAAGGCTGAGAAAAAGACAGGCAGTACAAGTCATTCTGGAGTTGCCTAACACAGTTTTTCTCAACCTTTTTTGAGGTGTGGCTCTCTTTTAAAAGTATGCAAAATCTTGAGGCACACCAGTTTATAAACATAAATGTAAAGCATCATGTGTTGTTCCTCCAAAATCCATACTAGACCCTTATCCGAGATAGTGGGACTGGTATAGATTTTAAGGGGGGACCCCACGCATAAACCAGAGTCTCCTGTCACATCAGTCTACTCCTTTCACATTAGAGCTCCCCTTTACATCAGGAGATCCCCTTTCACACTAGAAGCCCTCTTCACATTAGAGGCATACATCTGTGTGAAAATGTCAAGGCACCCGTGAGGAGGCCAGCAGGAGGTTAAGAGAGGCGGGTTTAACACATAAAGCACACAGTGGCAACTATAGAAGAGCTTGCCACTTTTAATTACTCAGTTGTTTGTTTTGGTGGCAATGAAAGGATCCGGTTATTACATGATACAAAACATTTTCAATAGAAATGTGCAACAGTGAGATAAAGAGCCAGGATTTCTGATTTTATGCACCCTGGACTGTATTTGGACCTCACAGGAATCTATCAGTTTGTGTAATTCATAGATTGTATGGAAAGCTTACTTTTCAACATGTGTTATCCTACATCTCTTCTCCAGCAGTTCATTCACTTTACTAGAAATGTGGAAATATTTTATGGATTCACCTGGTTGCCTTTCAGGGATCAGCAAGAACTTTTAAATCAGGCGTTGTGTTATAAGGGTTCTTGTTTTCTCTTGATGGGGGGGGGGAGTTTAAGACCCCAGTTCATGCTGGTACTAGACTATAACCCCCTAGTCTAAATAGTATCACATTCAAGCAATTATTTGCAAAGCATTTTAAGGGTATCTATGGTAAAAAACTAAAAATACATATTTCCATATTGAATTTCCACGAGTTCTATTCCACTCCTAATAACCATATCCATCTAGAAGTTTGTAAACTTACTTAACCAGTTAGGAGGGGCGGTGCCGCGAACGAGCACATATAGGCGATCGGCGGGCTATGGACCCGCTGATCGCCTATATGTGAAACACCCGGTACCGGGTGTTCGCATTGGACGGGTCTTTTCTGCCCGTGCATGCCCGCTAGGGGGCGCGCGCGAGCAGAAAAAAATTGCCGCCTGGAGACGGCAACCCGCAGATGCTGCAGTACCGTCCGTCCGTTTTTTTACTACGGGCGGACGGCAAGAGGTTAATGAAGATGCCGATAGGGTGCCTCTCTAGAGCAAGAGCCAGCTGTGTCTGCCCCCTTCCCTGTCTGTCCCTCCAATGAGCACTAGAGAAAGAAAGAGGGGAGGGGGGAATCTGACAGTCACTGCTATCTGCAGGAAGAAGTCTTGAGCTGAGCGATCAGCAGTTCCTAATCGCTCAGTTCTCGAGCTATAGAGCTGGCATGTGATACCTGCAGTTTCACTAACCACTCTGAGTATTGGAAGGAGTGCATTTTACTCCCCCTGTACTTCTCCTTTTAGAGCTGAGAGCTATCAATGGGTATTTTTCTGTACTACAGACTCTTTAAAGGGATAAAACACAGGAGAACATGGATGTGTTTTAGAGAAGTATTCCATGTGTTTTATTCTATTTTGCCTTGACATACGCTTTAACCTTTTGCCGTCCGCCCCTAGTGAAAAAACGGACGGACGGCACTGCTGCATTGGCGGGTTGCCGTCGCCAGACGGCATTTTTTTTCTGCTTGCGCACGCCCCCTAGCGGGCACACCGCCTATGTAATACAGCAAAATATTCTTGCTGTGAATGCTTCGTCTATATGAGATGTTACCTTTCAGTGGCCTAGTAACATTAGTGACAAGTCGGCATCAACAAATTCCTGATGTCACTATATGCGGCAACAGTGTACCTTAAATAATTAAAGTGGCTCTAAACCATAACTGGAGGGAATATAATTTGCTTATAGATGAATCTTAAAAATGACAACAAGGCACCTTTAGAAATGTTTAATAATGCCACTCTACAAACAGATACTTATTGATAGCTGCAGGCTTTTTATTCTTTATACACCTTATTTTTATTTTCCTCCCCATTCTTTTCACAGTGGCAATTTCCACTAAGGGCAGATTACTCCTTCTCCCTTTACTTACTGGAACTCTGGGTCTGCCTTCTGGAACATGAAGGGGAAAAAAGTGACTTTCCCCTGAGATCTTGTGAGATTTTGCAGTAAACATATGAGATTTCACAGGAAGGCACTGGTGATGTAGCCTTCCCAGGATGCATCTGTGAGGCCAGGGCTACATCACCAGTGCCTCACTCAACCAGGAAGTGGGAAAAAGGAATAGTAAGTAAAATAAAAAATGTTTTATTTAACTAATGAATGTACAGTAAGATGATTTCATATCAGCATGCAGAGCTGCATCCTGATGTCATTTTTAGTGAAAGGGGTTAAAGGTCAGCTTTAAGTAGGGATGCACCGATACCGATACATACTCATACTCGTGAAAATGCCCTGATACCAAAAGCCGATACCGACGCTTTCATTTTTCAAATGGAAGTGGCTGCCTTAGGTCCTACGCTTGATAGGGACCTCACAGCAGCCTTCTGTTTATCCTGTTCCCGTTTACAGTGGTTCTGCCAGCTCGCACATCTTCCCCTCCTGAGACCCTCTACCAATCTCCTCCTCCTCAGACCCTCCACACATCTCCCTGTTCTGAGATCCTCCGCATGTCTCCCCCTCCTGAGACCCTCTGCCCGAGACATCAGGCCGGCACCCCAGTGCAGAGTGGCAGCACAGAGTATGTAGCAAATTTGTATACTGTTGTTCTGCATTGCTGTAAAATGTATTGCTGAGTTTTGTAGTCCTCTATAGCTGGTGCCATTCTGCATTGCTGTATAATGTATTGCTGGGATTTGTAGTCCTCTATAGCTGGTGGTATTATGCATTGCTATACAATGTATTGCTGAGATATGTAGTCCCTCAACAGCTTGTAGTCAGTGGTGGAATTAGCAGTATCACAGTTACGACTGGGCCCTGGCGCTCCACCACTGTCCTAAAATCATTAGTCTGTATTGTTTTAGAAAAACTGTCACATGAGACTAAAAAAAGGTATTGGCGAGTACTTGAGGAAAAGAATTGGCAATGTATATCTTAAACAATTGCCATAGGTTTTTTTCCATAAAATATTATTTTCAGCCTTTTCTGCATCTCAGTGCTGATGACCTCCTTCAGCCTTTCAGCCACTTTCTGTCTAGATGCACTTGTTTTTAATAGTGACCAAGTTAAATCAAGCCTGCGTAATGTGCATAGGCATGGCTGCTTGTAGTCTCAATCAGGAACACATTTTACAAGGGTGAGTATGCAAGAGCACATCAGTTGCCACAATGTAACAGGAAGTGCCTGAAAAATATATTCACCAGGATCACCTGGTATTCTTTTATTGAGAGTAGATTGATAAATATTAAAAAGCTCTAAAACAATTACTTTGCCTTGAGTGAAATGATGTAATCACTCTCCTGCAGGCAGGGGCGTATCTGCCGCGAGGCAAACAAGGCGTTTGCCTGGAGCGGCAGATTCCCTGAGAGCGGCAATTGCTGTGGTTCTCTCCCCTTGATAAATGTATTCATCAAGGGAAGAGAACCGGAGGCTATAGTAGCGGCGGGGACGAGGACGGCGTGTTGCGGCGGTGTCCAGCAGGCAGCGGCGCTTTGAATGCCGGGCGAGTGGTGAGTGATCGGAGGCTTGTGCCGATGGTGAGGCGGCGTCAACCCATTGCCTAGGGCAGCAGCATTTCTGGCGTTGCTGTTTTGCCTAGGGCAGCAGACAGTTGTAGTAGATGCTGACTGTGGATGATGTCTGAACAAAGATGGCTCTGTCCTTCAGGAAATGCAAATTAAGGCATTGTCTGGGGAAGTCTATGAGAGGTAATACATACCTGTAAGTATGTTACATTTAAACATTACTTACCATGCATGCACTTAACTTAAAATAATATATTGGATATTAGATGAATTGTTATTTATTTAGTTACCACTTTTTAATATGATCAGTTTACCAACAGCTGCCCTATACGTACACTCCAAGGAATTTTGTGACAGGTACGCTTTGGATGGCAGCGAAGTAGCACTTTTATATGACTGTAAGAGCAAACAACTGTAAAATTGTAAATTATGAAGAAATACTGCTTATGCTTCGACTGGCATTACTGTCCTGCAGAATTTGGATAATAGACTCTCTTCATGTACCGCTAAACTGTGCAATTTTCCAGGCAAGAAGCAGAATAGCTTTCTGCTGCTAGGCTCGACAATGACATATGAGCTAGCCCTGGAAACACACTGTGAACTACCTGTGCGCAGCCATACTGGAACGCAGTCCATTAGTGCCTAAATGAATGCACTCCAAGACTTTTAATTCTTTACTGAATCTATTTCCATATTTAATTGTGGCAAGTCTAAGGGAAAAGTTGCAGAGCACCTTTTCATCCATTTTGTTGTCACCGGGAGTGGCGATTAGTAATTCTTCTTGGAGTTATATTACAATGTTCACTTAAAATAATGCAGCTCCTTGCTGAGTTTGCTTCAATTAAGCCATATTTTATTTGGTAATGACTTACCAAGCTGACAGTGACCTTGAAGTGGATATTGTCAACACTTCTTGGCACAATGCGCATGGTGATTTAAAGTTATTAATAGAACATCAATTTATTCTTCTGTCCACGTCAGTGTTTTTAAAAGGCTATTTAATTCAATTACAAATGTGATTTTTTTGGTACCTGAGGAATGCTTATTGCTTAGGCTTCTCAGTTAAGTAGTAGTCAATTTATATTATTTTAATGCAGTAATTTCAGCTTTCATATGATGACATAGATTTTTTTAATGTGTTCACTTACAAAAGAATAAGCTCTCGTCCAACCACTTTGGAAAGGGAAATACATTTGATCTCCTGTTCTTATAATTACAATAAATGGGCATTGACCCTATTCAAAGATCAATATGAGCTATATGTAGGTAAGGTATTGTTGTAAAAGACTCAGCTTCATGTTCCGAAAATGTAAAGGAACAGGCTAAGCAGTTTTATTTTAGTAACCAAATTGTTATTGCTTTAATAGCTGGGAATTTGTCTTGTTTGTCATTGGCTTTAATGGCAAGTATTGAAAACTGCCAGATTAACCTGGAGGATGTTCTGATTGTTGTTTGCTTTATTTTAGTCTTTAAAGCCTGTCTTTGGGCAAACAAAAAAAGTACCCTTGCAGTGGGGCTGCCCCTTCATTGCAAAAGAAGCTCATTTTTGCTTAGGGTCTGGAGTAAAACAGATTTACTCACCTGAGCCATGCTCCTTGGCGGTGGGTGCTGTCCTCATCTTCCCCTCTGCCCTGGCTGGCGGAATGTCGTTCAGCGTTGTCACGTCTAATGCAGGTCTATGGAAATGTGATGATGTCAGCGGTTCTTAGACTGCCGAGAGGAGGGGAGAAGTGGCTGTGTGGACCAGTCTAGAAGGTTGGAGGGAGCTGGCGGGGAAGGGGATCAGGTAAATAAATCTGCTTTACCCCAGCCCCTAGACAAAAGAGAGCACTTAACCCTTGCAGTGCGGAGGGAGCCCCACTGTGTGTACTTTTATTTTTTACCAGAAGATGGACTTTAACCCCTTCATGACTGAGGCCTTTTTTTCATTTTTTGTACCCATGTTATATTCCAAATTTTAGGCCTGAAAATTACTTAAAACCCCCCAACATTATATATTTTCTGAATGCCAAGACCCTATAAAATAAAATGGTGGTAGTTGCAAATTTTTATGTTGCGCAATATTAGCGCAACTCCTTATTAAAACCCAATATTTAGTGAAAAATGTAATTAAATGCCCCAAAACACAACAAAATACCAATTTTTTTAATGAAATATAAAAGATTAGGTTACAACGAGTAAAACGATACCCAACATGCCCAGGTTACAAATTGCGTGCATCCGTAAAACGGCGAAAAACCCCAGTACCCCAAAAAGTCCATAGAAGACGCTTTAAAAGCCCCCACAGGTCATCAATTTAGAGATACCCCAAAATACTGGCCCTAGAATTATTGCTAATGCAGGGTCTCACTGCCAAATTTGTGAAAGCTTAGTATGGTGATGGTATTTAGTGCAAGTGCAGTAGCATCCTCAGACATAGTACGCTGCCTCATGTGCATGGTATACCGCCACTGTCAGGGATACCGGCACAGGTGACCCCACACCTGCGCAGGTACCCACACAAGCAGACCAAACACTTATGACCACACCGGACAGGGCAGAATGTATTATATACAGTTTAATAAACAGCAAAACTAAACAACACCCAAAAGCAAACATAAATAAGTAACATCAACCAGACTACAAGCAGGTAATGGCAACAGGAGGACAAGCAGGTAATGGCAACAGGAGGAAAGACAGGTAATGGCAACAAGAGGACAAGCAGGGAATGGCAACAGGAGGAAAGGCAGGTAATGGCAACAAGAGGTATCTAGGACTGCAAATGGGTAACCGGGCTCGGGACACAAACAGGGTACAGGGCTGGTAACAGGACTCTGGACGGAAAGCAGGGTTCACCGGAACTGGGGACTCAGGGTTCAAGTTTCAGGAAACAGGAAACGATACTGAGCCATCATCCTGACTGCAGGGAGGGTTTAAATATCCTCCCAGGAAGCACCAGGTGATGGCTAAGTACTGGCAGCTGGGAAACACCCGCAGGTGAGCACTGGAGCTGCAGGTCTCAGCTCCTGCGCCACCTAGAGGCGCTCTGGATCCTAACAGTAACCAAATGTCCTTAATCACAGCACCTACTACTGCGCATGAGTGAAGTGAGTAAGGGCATGTAGCCTGGTATGGTGGTGGTGGTGGTGGTGGAGTCTTGTCCTGCCAGGTTGCTGCCCGGATTAAAAGTTTGGCATGGGATTTTAGGGCTAATCCCATCTTTTTTACTTTTTTGGCCTTGGGGTTTCCACTTAAAATTCCTACAAGACCTACAGGATCTGGTATGAATGGGGGGATGCAGGTTTTTTTTAAAGCATTATAATTATTTCTGTGAACATTTTGTGTGTTCTGTGACAGCTGTCAGATTCTTTACATTCAGGATGAAGTGTACTCAAAGAAACAGAAGCTGTTACAGACTAACACAGAACTCTCAGCTTCTTTTATTATTTACATTGTGTAACCATATTGTGTTACTTTGCTTTCATTTGAGATACAAGTGCAGAGAAGCCAGAGAGCAGTAAATGACACACAGCTCTCCCGCTTGTTGTGTTTTGTTTTCCAAATTAAGTTCAGATGTATCCGAATTTCGTTATCAAACATTGTGATCCACTCAGATTTATTTTTCTCTCATTCGGAAATTTCGATGCATCCGAACGTACAAATTTACAGAAATTCATATGAATTTCAATTCGGAACGAAACGAAACCTGCAGAGAATTTCAAATTAGCTAGTAGTGGGAGTTCTGTTTTTTTGTTGTTTTTACTGCAATCACTTAGCTTTCCTTCTTAACAACTACTCAGTAGAGTTGGGCTCGATGTTTGAGTCGAACATGAGTTCAACTCGGACATCGATAGTTCGTGTGTTCACCGAACACGGGAACTATAAGGGCGTTCGGCGGTCTGTTCCACCGCTGAACGCCCCACAAGGCAATGCACCTTGTGAAGCCCTAACTGGCTAAAGGCGTGCACCTGACCACAGGTCAGGTGCCAGACTTTGCCCAATCAGGGCTCAGTACTCTCATGATGACTTCCCCCAATCATGGCTCACATGTCAGATGACGTGAAACTGTACACAGTTAGGCGGAGCTAGCTAGCTCCGCCCAATTGTTTATGTTTTGCCGGCATCTGTGAAAATGCCATTATGCGGCGGGTGTTCGTCTGTTTACTTTTTATTGTTTTATTTTTTATTTCGTCGAGTCATCGCCGTCGCCGTGATCAACACTGGACGTCGTGATTGACCCTGGATTACGTCGGTGGTTCCATTTTTTTTTTGGGGGGGTTAACGAAAAAGGACTTATCAAAATCCTTTGTCGTGTTTTTTTTTTCAATTAAAGGATTTTTTTCCAAAAGTCTGTTTTTTTATTACAATTTTTAAAAACTCTTTAGTGAATGGGTAGGGGTACTTACTGCGACCCCCCTTACTCATTCACAAGGGGGGGCACATCTGGGTACCCATTTCTTAGAGGGGTACCCTGATGTGAATAACCCCCTTCCCGCACCCCCACAACCAACGCCCCAGGGCTTGTGGGGGAGAGACCCTTGTCCCCATCGGCACAGAACAAAGTGCTTTTCCAGGGACGGCCCTGGAAAAGCACCCTCCCAGTGCCTAGGGTATGTGGCCTGGTATGGCATGCTCACCCCCCCCCCCCTTTCCGGCCCTGCCCGGCCTGTACTCGCATCAAGGGTCTGGTATGGAATTTTTGGGGGGACCCCATGTTCCCCCCCCCATTTTGGGGGTGGGGTTCCTCCATAAAATTGCTACCAGACCTTAAGGACCTGGTATGACTTTACAGGGGAACCCCCACACTTGTATTTTTTTTTACACGGGGTCCCTCCTAAATATACCTACCAGACCTTAAGGGTCTGGTATGAATTTTTGGGGAACCCCACCCTTTTTTAAAAATGGTTTATTGTTTGGGAGGGGGAACTGCATGCTTTAAAAAAAAAAAAGGATTTTTTTTTTTTCAAAATGTCAGTTTTGCTGCAGCAGGTTCTATACATTGTATTTACAGGCAGCTTAAGGGGACCCCCAGGCACGATATTTAAAGGAACTTTTCGTTTTTATTGTTACCCTTTAAGTGATGTTGAAATCACTGCTCCTTTAAAAGCTGTATTTTGTAAAAGTTTTTTTCATTGATTCATATCCCCCAGGGCTGTACCCGAATCCCCATACACTTTTTATGGCCAATAACTTGCATATAAGCCCTCTTGAAGGGGTCAATTGTTTTTGAAAGTTCTAGCCCCATAGACTTGCATCGAGTTAAAATTCAAACTTTTTGGACTTTCTAAAGTTCAAATTCGAACCGAACTCGGACCTGTTTTTCAATAAGTTAGCTGATTCATAGACATTTATTGTGAGGTGGAACAGTAAAGCACAACCAGTGAGTAGCACTACAAAGCAGGAAGTAGAGCCTGCATAAGGAGAAACTATGGCTGCTACTATGTGTATAAATCATTACAATCTTAGAAACACATAACGAAACACGCACTGATGATCATATTGATCAGGGTGATATATTTTACATGTATATCTAAAAAAAAAAAAAATCACAAATAAAATACATTCATTTTTATAATGTTAAATGCACAATCATTATTAGTGTTCCTTTTAAAAATTACTAATTTATATGCTATGCTTTTAAGATTTCAGTTAGGTGTACCTGCCATGCTTGTTGTCTTTAGTTTCCGTGCTTTAATTTTAATGAGTTTTATTACTCACAAGATTTCACATGCACCCCTGTAATAACAGCATTTAGTACATAACACTTATACAGCTCAGACTTCCTGCCATTAGTGTGCCAGACTAGCCCAGCAGCCCCCTCAGCATGTGTTTGTATGCTACAAGTGATTGCTTTGGCATTTTATTAAATCTTATATTCTGACGTATTTGGAACAGGTTGTTCATGTTTCCCTTGGTCATTACAATGAAGATGTATCTGTAGGTGCAGGTTGACTGAAAATTTTGCATAGACACAATATTCCACATGTCTAGAGTTTTCACATGGTACAAAAAGTACATTGAACTCATACCTTTTGGCACAATGAATAATCTAAGAACCTGTACAAGCATAAGTGAGTTAATGGAGAAAAGTGGGGAGAGTAAAGGTGCCCATACACCTACAATTATCTGCAGATTTTCTGTGGTCAGATGGAAAAAGTGGAACAGATTGGCCCAGGTGGAGATTACTCCATCCACACAGTTGAGTGTAGATGGAGGAATCTGTTGCACCTTTTCCATCTGACCACAGAAAATCTGCAGATAATTGTAAGGTTTATGGCCAGCTTAAAACATATTCTCCCCGCTGCTTAGAGTTGGCATGGCACACTGCAGCTGTCCCACGTCAGCTCTATACTGCGAGTTGAGCAATCATGTAATTGTTGACTGTTTAGCTCATCGTCTCTGCTCGCCAGGGGTTCCCTCTTCCCCCCTTTCTTCCTCCATCGCTCACTTCAAAGACTCAAAGGAAAGGTGGCAGGCACATCTGGCTCTAGAGAAGCAGAGCCAGCTGCCACTTAAACAGCCGTGTTGAATCATGGTAATATTGTTGGGATCCTTCCCGGCTGTGGCTAATGCCCACTATCTGCTGACTTTGGGTTACAGGAGTATGTTAGTAAATGTAATCCTGTGACCCAAAAGAGAAGTAAAAACTAAAATTTTGGCTTTACTTCTCTGTTACTCTGTAACTGGTATTTCAGATCTTCCAACTGTTCCATTGTGCGAGGACAGTACCAATTTTTAAATGTTCGCAATGATCCCCAGGGTATGTTTTACATGAGTATTTGCACCCATTTGCTGTGGGGCTCAGCTGTCAAACTGATAAGTTGGCCTACATGAATGAATTTTGAAAAAAAACCCCCCCAATAATTTGGTCTAAAATAAAACTTGTCCCTGTTAAACCAATTCATAACCCTGTTTTTTGCTGATTTTTTTTAACCTATCAAATCCCATTATGCCTGATGATAGGGGGTAGTGGAGTTGTATGCTTGGTAAGGTATATCTTTTTTCTTCCTTGAAATGTGGCAGGGTATAGTATTTCGCTGTCTTACTCTATAACAAGGCTGACGCCCCAGGCCTTTTTAATCAAATATGTCCATCACTGTTCTACATTGTCCTACAGCCCATTCTTAGAGCCAGGGCACTGCTCTCCTAAATGAGCGGTGAATGTTTTTTAGAGTGCATATCTTGTCATTGACTTGTCAATAGTGTTTTCTCCTTCTTGTTTCATTATAACCATGGCAAAGTTCTTTATTTAATAGGGATGGATTCTCTTGGGAGAATTACTATTATTCTACAAACATACAATTGGTCCAGAACTGGAGGTGTGTGTGCAGGGCATAGAGATGTAGATATCCATTGACTAAAACATACATTTGTCTAGATAAAGGAATAAATGTTTGTCTATACCTGTTCGTGAGCTTCAACTTGGCATCACTCTCCCTGTTTGTTTATGTTTTGTTCTTTTTTGACATATGTTGCCATTATTTAAAAAAAAATTAAATGCCCAAAATTCTAATGTTTTTTTTTTTTTTTTTAGACTGGATCACTGAGGTCCTTTGGTTCTGCTGTAGATTTGTGACATTTAAAAATTATAGTCTTAAAAGATGTCTATACCTGTTTGTGAGCTTCAATTTGGGATCACCTTTCCCCTTTGTTTGTTTGTTCCTTTTTGACATATGTTGCCTTTATTTATTTTTTCTTTGATAAATTAAATATTTTTAAAGATTTTTAGACTGATGTACATGTAGCTCTGGCACCAGCTATTTGTCTATTTTGACACTGCTACTCATGTTGCATCTGATTCGACTCTTTTATTGTAACTGTGATATAGGTAACTCTAACATGAACTATTTCATATTGTATTTTTTTTGTTCATTAGCTGTTTATGAAGAATTGGGTATAGAACATGATTACAATGCTCTGTTTCATAACATCTTACACATTCAAGGTCTGATATCTTTCATCACTTAACACTTAACGATACATTTGGTTCTGTTTTTGTTTTTTTTCAGAATGAACCATATGCAACTCTGAAATACCGTGGTGTGCACTTTGGAAAGTACTCAGGAAAACGTACTGAATTTCAGAAGTGTGATGGACCTGGGCCTGGGGAATACGACATAGATCAGTATGTATGACAATATTCCCAGGCTTTTTATTAACTCTTACATGACACTTACTGCTGTGCTTCTCCGATAAGTAATTCAAAGCTGTTTGATTTTCTAAAGAGGTGCTTAGATGGGTATTTATGCTCCAGCTTGTAGCGGTGGCAGATTTTATTGCATTGTGAAATATATGCTAGCATTTAACTGCTAGTGTTGTAATAGGAACTGTCAAAACCAGTTTTCATATAATGCATAATGGATAATATAGCCTTCATAAAAAGAGTATAGTAAAAGACCAGAGCCAGAAACTGAAGCCAAACTATGCCCTGGGATTGTGTCCCCTCACTTGATAGCAGGAAAATCAGATACAATGAAGCTGGTATGAATTTGCAAATAGAGCAATAGTCAAAACCACAATCACTTTTCTCTAAATCCTGAAAGCTCTGGGTTTTATAACCTGCACTGATAAGACCTTATAAACTTTAAACAGTTGTACACATGGCTCATATTTAAAGCGTATCCATAGCCAACACATTTCTTTTTATTTTTGGATAAAGTGGAGAAGTGTTACAACTCCTGTCAGGTTTTTACTGCTATGTATCTGCTGGGGAGATTTACCCTTTCCATTTGTACATGTGACCGAAAATGATGGAAAATCCAAAATGTTACAAATGTCACTGGAACCGATGATACTTTCACTTTGGATGCATTTGTACTCAATTCCTGTTGTCTCTTTGAGACAGAAAGTGAAAGGAAATCTCCCCAGGACACAGACAACCATAGATATTATCTGAATAATTCTTCAAAAATTTGTAAGTGCTAAAACTTTGATTGCCAAAATGGTCAGATATTAGGCCAAAAGAGAAGGGTTTGGGTGGCTGCATGGGTATGGGCAGGTAGCTGTTGGTACTTGCACTTTGTACCTGCAGCAGTTTGCCTCTTCCCCCCTAGTGGCAGAGTCTCTTTAACTGGCTGGAAACAAGATGAGAGCCAGTGAGTTAATAAGCAGTAACGTAAGTGCATGTGCAGCTCAGTGTAGGCCTCAGTTTCTTGGCCTTGGTTCCTTGGTGCCAGAATGAATGAACTCCTGTGTACGTGCATGGGAGTTACGTAATTCCAGCCCAGTCAATCTGAAGACCGTGAACCCATGAAAAGACTGGGTGAAGATGTAGACGCCGATGACAGAGCCGGCCTAGTCAATCTTGGTGGCCGAAGACCCTGAACCCAGGAAAAGACTGGGTGAAGATGTAGACACCGGCAAAATACGCCCCTTTTTAACAAATGAAACCACAAAGCTTCTAATTCACTCCCTTATAATCTCTCGCCTCGACTACTGTAACTCCCTCCCTGTTGGCCTACCACTAAACAGCCTCATCCACCTCACCAACCATTCATTGTCTGCTGCCCCCCTCTGCCAATCCCTCCACTGTTTCCCAATTGCCCAACAAATAAAATTCAAAATACTGACAACTACATACAAAGCCATCTACAACTCCGCCCCAACCTACATCACCAACCTCATCTCAAAATATCACCTAAACTGTCCTCTCTGCTCCTCTCAAGACCTCCTGCTCTCTAGCTCTCTAATTACCTCCTCCCATGCTCACCTCCAGGACTTCTCCGGAGTGTCCCCCATCCTCTGGAACTCCTTACCCTAATCTGTCCGCATATCTCCTATGCCGCCCTCTATTAGGCGATCCTTAAAAACACATCTCTTCTGGGAAGCCTATCTTATCTCACCATAACTGCCCTTTTACTTCTTCCAATAACTCAATCTAAACAATTATTGCCTTTTGTATCACTTGTCCCTCCTACTAGATTGTAAGATATCACGAGCAGGGGCCTCCTAACCCTATTCTACTGAAATTGTATTGTATTGTAAATTGTATTGTAACTGTACTGTCTTCTCCATTTTGTAAAGTGCTGTGCAAATTGTTGGCGCTAAATAAATCCTGTATAATAATAATAATAACAACAGAGCCAGGGAAGTGAGTTTACTTTTGCTTTAATAGAAAGTGAAATAACAATATTGCTTTTTTTACTAGTTAGAAATACAGTATTCAAAATAGTCTATTTTTCGGTTTCTCATTTCACAGTACCAGCTTCTTTCCAAGAGCATTGCTAACACACAGCGCAGCAATATTATAGCTCATTATTGGTTCAATTAAATATTTAATTCTGTTCATTAGAAATGAATTATTCATATATTGTCTTCTTCCCATTTTGGCCATCAATTCAACAAAGGAAACAAAGTATTTTGCCATTGTAAAAGTGGAAATTTCTGTCTAGAAACAGACACTTGATAATACTGAGTATACTGAGACGCCGCAGCTGAAGCGGATCCCGACAATTGTGCCGGGATCCGCCCAGCTGCGTGACTGACAGCTGGCTCTGCCTATATAAAAGGCAGAGCCAGCTGTACCTGCCCCCTACCCCATCCGTTCCGCCAGTCAGCACTGGCGGATGGGAGGGGGGAATGCAGCCCCTTCCCTGTCACGGCAGAGAGCCGTGACAGGATCGAGAGGTGAGCGAACGCCGGTATGTGTTCGCTCCCCTCCCGATCTACTGAGCCGACCTGTGACAGTCTCATTGTCACAGGTCGGCTAGAACTATGAGGTGAGTGAAAATCACTCGCCTCATAGTTCTCCTTTAAGCAAAACTTGTGTTGCCCAGTCGTGCACCAACTGCAAATTCAATAGAAGTACAGACTATACCAGGAATTTATAAAGAGTGTAGATAAAAATGTAATAGATGGTCCCAAAAACAAGTCCTGGCACATGCAGGTCAAGTGAATGTGCACAGATTGTAATGTCTTTTTAAAAGGACCCCAACAACTAAATGCAAGCTAATGATGCCTACATCTGCACATAAATTAAGAGACTTAATAATTATTTGACTTTACAAAATATTAAATGACTGTATAATAAATGCTATTTTTGAGAAAAGTGGTACCAGAATGAAGCGTATCAGGTTTCTTCCACAAATTACTGGAAAAAAGTCAGCTAACCGTGTGTATTGTAATCTTGAAGTCTTTGGAAATGTTTAACATATGCAGAGCTTTAAAGGGTACCTATTCATATTAACCCCTGTCATAATGGATCTTACTTTCCAATCACTCTTTCAGTCATACCAGCACACACATACTTGTTTGGTCAGATACAAAAGAAACCATCCAATATGTTTTTAAAAAATTGGAGGAAGTCTGAGCATCTATGGAAAACTCACACCAATCTGAAATCAGCCGTATATCGGGTGGCTTCGCGTGGCTTCGGGTCGGCCGAACATGCTTCGACTCAGCCCATCCAACATCTGGATCGGCTAAGCCGCACCTCTGGCAGGCTACTCGCTGCTGTTCGGCGTATTCTTATAGATGCCGAACAGCAGTGAGTGAATAGCCGAATGCCGCTGAGCAAAAAAATAGTTGAAAAAGTACAAAAAAATAAATAGAAAATGATTGTGCGGAGCTAGCAGTGACAGCTAGCTCCGCCCAACTGTTTTCTATTGGCCGGGCGGTTCTGCTACCGTAAAAAAAAATTAAGAAATTTCGCCATAGGAATGCATTACTAGATTCCTATTGGCTATTTCAACTAAATAGACAATAGCAAACTAGCTATTGCACCCGCCCTCTGCTGCAGTCAATCACTAGTGGGGACCTGATAGAGAACTGCAGGTCCCCTCTGCTGATTGACAGCAGCAGAGGGCGGTTGCAATAGCTAGTTTGCTATTGCAAATTGAAATAGCCAACAGGAATCTAGCGATGCATTCCTATGGTGAAAATTTACCTTTATTCTGACGACAGCCAACGGCTCCGTGTCAGAATAAAAAAAAGAAAAGCAGTGTTTCTCTCCTGGGACAAGCTACGGCTAAATCCTTCGGCTGCTTTGTGAAAAGACCCCTAAGAGATGTGTTTTTAAAAATTAAAAATGTAATAAAGTGCAAGATCCTATCAAAGTTTAAAACAGCAAGTAAATGGGACCTTCATTGGAATGTAACTAGGCAAAAGTTTTGGATGACATTGCCCCACTTATTAATTTTTTAATTTTCATATAGTATAAAGTGAAACTAAACTCAACAGTTAAAGCTTAAGAATGCATTCATGTACGTTACCGATGAACAAAAATGTATCTTATTTGTACATCACTCATCTGTAGATCCTCAAATCATCTCTGAATTGGTGCTGACACTGTCCTTCCTTCTGGGGGGTGGCTACTGTTGTTCCCCATGGTCCCTGTGTGTATTGTAATGTAACAACCGCTCAAAGCTCACTCCCGTGATGGACTACAATCTCAATACAAGTTATTTAACTAAATGTGAGGTTGTAGTCCATCACGGGAGTGATCTTAGAGCTGTGACTACTTTACAACACACAGACACAATGGGGAACACAAGTAGCCATCCTCCAGAAGGAAGGACAGTGTCAGCATGAATGCAGAGATGCTTTGATGATCTACAGCTGAGTAATACACAATTACGATACATTTTTGTTACTGGGGTACTTAAAAGCATTTTTAAGATTTAACTCTTGAGTTTAGTGTCACTTTAAGCATTGTGTTCCTTTAAATAGCGGTAGAATTACAATTCGCATGTATCAGCAAATTCATTTACAGTAGACCTCAGTGACTGCATCCTTCACTGTAAGTGCGTAAGTCTCCATTAGTGAGTGATCTGGCCCCCATTAGAGCCTGTAAACATAAGGGGGGAAGGCTTTCTGTCTGTACTTGTTTAGATGTCTGTGCAATCTGAACTGCAGACTCATAAATCTTCCTTTGAACTTTCTAAAGGGAAAGTGCACTGCATTATGAGAATGTCAACTCCAAGAAGGAAGACAAGAAAAAATATGAGCCATTCATTCCACGCTATCACGAAGTAATCGTATTACAGGAAGAGAAGAAGGTAAAGTCAATTTGGCTGTTCATAGTACTGAAATACAATCATTAACTGTGAGAGTGGAACTTGTGAATTCCAGGCCCATATGATTAGAAATACACTTAAATAACTGCAACAAGCAATGCACAGCACAAGTTGAAATCTTCTTAAAAAGAAAAAGATCAATCTGTAGTTTACCTGAAATGCATTCTTTCTTAATTATCTCATTGATGTTCATTGATTTTAAGAATATGCATAAAAAGAACACTGAATTTGTGCATATAAACTGAGCTATATAATTCTGCTAGATAAAGTAATACAGTAATATAAACTAGTATTCTACCAAATGCATGCAATTATGGATAAGTCATGTTGTTTTGCAGTATATATTGTAATAAACATGGGAAGGCTTTGGTAAGTGTGGGGTATAGTTAGTGACCCAGAAGAGCCTTATCTATTCCCTGTCTTGTGTAGATTTCTGAATCTAATCTGCACAGATATAAAGGTTCCATGGGGAGACCTTTATATTTGGACAAGCTGGAATATACATTATGCATTATCAGGAATGGGACCCTTTTGCATGCCATTGTCAAAAGCTGCAAAACAGCTGCATGATCTATCATTTTCTGTCAGACTGATATTTCTGCAGTTTAATAAATGATCTTTAGTAGAAAACAGTCAGCTGGGCTGGGCTTTAGACAGTAGATGAGTGACCCATGGCATGAAGCGTCCACTGGTCTGTAAATATAATGGGAACAGCAGCAGGCTGCATGCATACTGCAAACATTGTGGAGCAGAGCAGCCACTGTACAGAAAACATGGCGCTCTGGAAACCCCCTCCCCCTATGTGACTGAAAGAGGTGCCACCTAAGATAAAAGTCTCATGTTGTCCCTTACATGCTGTATGCATGCTGCTTATACAGTATTTCAAAAATATTTTTTTGAACCGCGCTTTGAATATGATAGGCTGCATGCAGATTTACAGTCCACAAATTCACATTTAAGTGTACACTGTATATTTCATATTAAAAAAGGAATGTATTTTTAATTAACTCCATATAAAGTGTTTGGGTGGTCTTGATTGGTTGCATATTAAACATAAGGACAGCAGTCAGCTTTTAATAAAAAAATTTATTTATTGGGGAGAGACCAGTGAGGTGTTAATGAAGAAATTACTGGTAGACTACACTATTTCAGAGAGATTATAGCCACAAATACTCTTGATTGATGGAGCACTGTGATGAGCACTGTGATGAGCCACAAATAGGAGACAAGTAGCATAAGTTAGCTTGCAGAAAATAATAACAATTTTACAAGCTGTGTAAGCATTTGGTTTTATACACTGACATAGTCGAAGCACTGGCATACAGTGCAAACATTGAGGTGCAATGCAGGTTTGGCCCTGCAGGAAAAATTTGGGCTCATTTTTGGATATGTTTTATAACAGAAAGTAAGGTGAACTGTTTTTTTTTTCTTCAACATTTTGATCTTTTTATAGTATACAAAAAACTCAGTGGTTATTCAATATCATCAAATACAAGCTATATCTGTTTGAGAAAGTGATACTGACATATTTGGGTACATTATTGCATTACCGTGTAATTGTCAGTCAAACTATCAAAGAACTCAATCTGAAACATGGCCTGGACAGGAAAGGGGTGGTTGAATACTATGTTTACCTTTCTGACCATGTTTCATGTTATACCCATTTTTGGGGTATAACACAAAACATGTTCAGATTCCTTATATGAAAAAGTGTGTATTTATTATGCAAAAGATGATATTTCACTTTAAAGAAGTAGTGTCTGCACTCTTATTTATAACCTGAGAGGTTGCAAACAGTATTTGTCCTTAGTCAATAAGTAAGTGTAAATGGCAGCAAACCATAGCAACCAATTGGACTTCACTTTTCCCTGATCTGTCTTTATTACACTACAATCTAGCTACTTTCTATGGGTTACTAAACTTGGTATACTAGAATTGCTCTTTGCCTGGCATTATGATGCCAGTTTGTATATATAGGTGAAACTCAAATAATTAGAATATTGTGCAAAAGTAATTGCAGTAAGTGCTGCAAAAGGGGCCCAAACCAAGTACTGAGTACATATGCATGCTTGTACTTTTCAGAGGTCCGATATTGTTCTATGTACAATCCTTGTTTTATTGATTGCATGTAATCATCTACTTTTTTAAGGTTGTGGATTTGGGGTTCTTGGGGTTTTCATGAGCTGTAAGCCATAATCATCACAATTATGACAAATCACGGCTTGAACTATCTTGCTTTGCATGTAATGAGTCTATCTCATATATTAGTTTCACCTTTTAAGTTGCATTAGTGAAATAAATGAACTTTGCACGATATTCTAATTATTCGAGTTTCACCTGTACAAATGTGCAATATCATTTCCAAAATTCATGGCTTTCCAGTGTTTTCTATTTGAAGTATTTCGTTCTGAACTTTCTTATCATACCACTAGGTGGTAGCATATTTCTAGCTTAGTGGTTTTAAAGCAGACTTTTTTCTTTCAGAAGTAGAAAAAGCGGTCATTTTTTCACTGAAAGACTAAAATCTATTTTTAAAGAGAAACTGACAAATACTAATAACGATGTACAAGGCGCTTTCACCAAAAACCTATCATCATAAGATGCTGATAAAGCGTGACACAGTAATGTGCGAAGCAAATAGAGCTGTGCCATTTTAGTTCTGAATAGCAACATGGAACCAGAACCTGTATGTTGTCTACATAGTGCATTATACGCTTGTAAAGACCACTTATGGAATCACTATTTAAATAAAATAAGTTAATAAGTAATACAATATTACATGGGATAATATACTCTTATACTCTTCTACCATTTATAAGGATATCACCTAGGAGCTCCACTGCTGACAGCCAGCCAGCCAGACAAATATACCTAAATCTATGGTAGGACAAAACACCTTCTAAATCACAGACAATATTTGGAGAGATGGTTATCAGTGGAGTTTATAGCACAGCTGAGAGACACTTTAAATATATCTTAACTCAAACTAAAAAAAAAATGCAATTTATTGTAGCTCCCTAGTCCTTAGACATGGTGGCTGCAATAGTTTTCTTCCAGGCTTTTTTTCCTTTATTTGTACCTGGTGATCCTGGCAATTATGATCTTAGGGTGGCACCTCACCATACTGTATCTATGCAGAAGCAGTGTTGTCACCCTATAACATGATTACTATACATGATTACAGAACACCTCCCTATATTCTCTTCTACATAACATAGGAGGTAGGGGTTCTGTAGTGTAGCGAGTGCTGATAAAGGTGCTAACTGATAACAGTCATCAGTGGCAGAATGTATAGGAAGTTTTCGGCTAAGAAGATTTCTTGGAGGATCAACAGATTTTTTCTCCAAAAAAAAAACATACTCTGCCCAATACTTAGAGCCAGCATGGGACACTGCAGCTGTCCCATGCCAGGTCTAACACCGAGAGCTGACTGATCACATGACCACTGATCAGTTGGCTCTGGGTCTCTGTTCCCAGCAAAGAGCAGTGGCTGTCAGTCGGTGCCCCCTCCCCTTGATGTTCTTCCAGCTCTCACTGGAGCTACAGGCCAGTGAAAGGGTAGATAGGGGAGGTGGAGAGGCAGAGCCAGCTGTTAGTGAGACAGCCAGGTCGGATCCGAACAGTATTGTTGGGATCCTTCTCGACTATGGCACTGTCGGCTGACAGCTGCTATACGCTTCCGCTGACTTTGGATCACAGAAGTACCTTATTAAATGTACTTGTGTGACCCAAACAGGAAGCAAAGCCAAAAAAAGGTTTGGCTTAACTTCTTTTTTAGCAGACCAAAAGGGAGGAAAGAAGAGAGCTTTACATGCACTTTAATTAGTCCAAAAGGCCAGATCTGGGTTTTTGCCTTCCTATATCTTGTTCAAATGCATGCAGATTTAGATCTAGGTTTGCATGGACCCATTGCCATTATCTAGCTATGATCTATCAGTACATTTTATTTCGCTTTCATACACACATATTACACAGTAGTACCTGCAAAATATGCTTGTGGATGTTCTTGTAAAAAGGACGGTACAGTGAATTAACTCTGCATTGATTGCTCTGTGTGTGTAAAACAGAACAACAAACTTTAGTCCTACAAATGCTATGGTAAGACACTTTGTTTTATATAATGCTGTTCTATGTAGATTTATTGGTACCATTACAGTACAGTGACTATATTTATGCCTCTCCTAATGGACTGGGAATGTTGAACCCACATATTGCAGATGCACATTGACTGTGACGAGAACCTTCTGCATACATTTCCAATATATATCAAAGGGTCACTTTGAGTGCTGTATATTAAGCTTGCCACATAGAGTGTTGCTTAGAAACTATTGGTCTTGACCCGCAAATTCTCTAGCACACGAGCCAAAAACATTTAAAGCAAGGGCTCAAATGGATTTGAAAATCACAGATGATTTATTTTACTTCCCAAGCTCTGAAATGATTAAGAAACCTCATTTGTAGCTTTAGGCAACATAACGCTTTTCAAGATCAGTTACTTTAAATCTCTATCAGTCTTTTTCATCCAGAAGAAAACCACTGACTTTGCACAGAAGGGAAGCTTATTGCTGAATGATGTATCGCACAGGGTGGTAATGTGAGGTGCTGTGTTGACATTGGTTTGTGGCACTGGAAAGCCTTTCGATAATGGAATCAGTAAAATATGTAGATTACCACAGTCAAGTTAAAATATAAAATAAGATACCAAGATCGGCTTTATAAAACATTGTACCTGTAATATGCTTGCCGTTTGTATTTTAATTTTTCAGTTATATTAAAAGAAATCTAAGAAGAAGAAACTAACTCTTACACTGACTTTATGGGTTAGTAGTAGGCACCATCTTTGGCCTGCAGAGGACAATTTACCTTTCAAAGTGAGCAATTAAGGCATTGGGGTGCAGTGACGGAATGGCATTGTTCCCCCTTCTAAACTTGCATAGCACTACCAGGAGCACTTTGGGTTCATTGGGGGCAGGTTAGAGTTTGTGCCTACTATCAGTAGTGCCTAATAACAATGCTTAAGGTCAGTTTCATGACGTGTTTATGAATGCAAGTACAATTTAATAACCTATTTTTTTTTAAATCAAATGTTGGTAGTTGCCATGTATTTCTGTCGAGACAGAAAGCCCACATGTCAACTAGTGATGAGCTTGATGTTCGAGTCAACCAACAGTTCGACTTGAACATTGCTAGTTCATGTGTTCGGCCTTGTGAAGCCCTGATTGGCTAAAGCAATGCACCTGACCACTGGTCAGGTGCATTGCTTTACCCAATCACAGCACAGTGCACTGTGAGAGCCATAATGGCCAAAGTAATGATGACTTTGCCAAATCATAGCTCACAGAGCTAAGTCCTGTCAGGTGCCGGACAAATGTAAACAGTTCGGCGGAGCTAGCCAGCTGTCACCGCTAGCTCTGCCCAGTTGTTTATATTTTGCTGCCATCTGTCAGAATGCCATTCTGCAGGCGGGAGTTCGTCGCGGGTCGACGGGCGTCGGGTTTCTTTTGTTTATTATTTCTATATTTTATTTTTCGTCGAGTCGTCATGGATAACGCTGGGCATCGTTATTGACCCTAGCATTACATAGGTGAATCCATTTGTTTTAAAAAAACAAAAGACTTGTCAAAAACATGTCTTTTGTTTTTTTTTTCAATGAAAGGATTTTTTCAAAAGTCTGGTGTTTTTATTTACAATTTATTTTAACACTTTAGTGAATGGGTAGGGGAACAAGTACCTCTTACTCATTCACAAGGGGGGGGCGCACCCTGATGTGAATAAGCCCCCCGCTTGCACCCCCACAACCAACGCCCCAGGGCTTGTGTGGAAGAGGCCCTTGTCCCCATCGGCACGGGGTCAAGGTGCTTTTTCCAGAGGGACACACAGTGTCCTGTAGTCCCAGTAGAGAAGAGTGCATGACAGGCTAACAAGGCAGGCAAGTCGCTTAGTATTGGCTGCCTGCAACTGGAAGCCCATTGTATAGCCCTCTTACTGGCAGGATCATCAGCTAATAGTCATATCAAAATGTTTCCAAAAAATGATTATCTCTAGCAATCTACACTGCCTGGCCAAAAAAATGGCACGGGCATATTCCAAGATGATAATGCCACGATTGATCAGGCTCAAATTGTGAAAGAGTGGTTCAGGGAGCATGAGACATCATTTTCACACATGGATTGGCCAGCACAGGCCTTAACACCATTGAGAATGTTTGGGATGTGCTGGAGAAGACTTTACGCAGTGGTCCGACACTCCTATCATCACTACAAGATCTTGGTGAAAAATTAAAAGAGAGTTATGGGGTAACCTTTTTTCCCATAGTTCCCTTTAGGGTCACGGGAAGACTATTACCTGCTATATGCTGAGAGCGCCGCACCTGGGACGAATCCTGAAAATACTGTCGAGATCCACCCCACTGACTGAAAGGCAATGTATAAACACTTTGTAGGCATGCTACCACACGTAATTATGGATTTTGGCTTTGACTTTTACCTGCACACATCTGGCCCCCTCTCCCTCCCAGCAATACTTACTTTTCAGCGAATGGTCCTTCCGGTCCGCCAGTACAGGTGTATTGTCTGTACCTGTGCCATGTATTCTGAATTTCGCTCGCAAATTGCAAGCACTCATTGGTCAGCGCCGTCACCTGATGATGCTGACCAATGAGAAGCGTTTCTTAGCAATGCTAAATACGGTTTTGGTTAAAATTATTTTTTTTGTATCATAAGTAGATTGTCATGATGGACAAGTAGATTGGGCCCTCACTTTAATCCTTGGACAAGTAGTTTTTTATTTTTATTTCCACCCCCCTGACAAGCCTGTGTGGCAAGCGCTTTGAATACAGCCTGTGTGGTCAGAGGTTTTGTTAAAGGAACCACCTGAGATCGGTGAGACTTGAAAATGTTATTTTGATGAGAGAAAAACTGTACTTTATGTGTATATATGTGTGTGTGTGTGTGTATATGTATGTATGTATGTACTGTATGTATGTATATACAGGTGAAACTCGAATAATTAGAATATCGTGCAAAAGTAATTGCAGTAAGTGCTGCAAAAGGGGCCCAAACCAAGTACTAAATTTTTTTCACTTTTTCAGCTGCAAAAGGTGAACTAACACTTTAATAGCCCACGCTTTATGATTCTTTCATAGGATTTATTAGCAGACTAAAAATACATTTGCAAAGTTCAAAGTGTGAATATTTTAATGCTAAAATATTTCTTTGAAGGACAGAGGCATCGGGCCATTTGCTTACTTTTTTCTGTAAAGGTTTAATTGTAGTTACGTATCACTGAAGGTTATTTGGAAAGTCATTGTAGAAGTAGTAATCCTCTATTCTGCCTCTAATCTCCAGCCTGCCATTATGTCCCTTCCACCGAGTGAAGTAGTAGTCTCTTTCTGTTTTCAGAGCTTTTATACTTGTGACTTCATGTCTGCAGATTTGCATTGGCAGACCTATGGAACAATAGGCCCTGGTGCAAGATTTTTTTTTGCCCCCCCCGGCTCTTACAATGCTCGCCCTGCCCGCCTATAGCCAATACCATTCTGCATTTCTGTATAGAGGACTACAACTCCCAACAGTTCTTTATACAGAAATACAGAATGGTAATGGCTTAAGAGCACTACAACTCCCAGCAATACGCTCTACAAAAATGCAGAATGGTAACGTATATAGCGAACAACTGCCAGCAATACTCTTTACAAAAATGCAGAAAAGTAACGGCTATAGGGGACTACAACTCCCAGCAATACTCTCCACAAAAATGCAGAATGGTAACGGATATAGAGAATTACAACTCCCACCAATACTCTCCAAAGAAATGCAGAATAGTAACGGCTATAGGGGACTAAAATTTCCAGCATTACTCTCTACAGCAGGGGTGCCCACACTTTTTTGTGTTAAGATCTACTTTTCAAATGACGAGCTACATGAGATCTACCAACGAAAATAAACCCTTCCTTGCTCTCTCTCTTCTGGTTGTCTCTCCTCGCTCTCCTAGCTGTCTCTCCTTGCTCTCTCTCCTATCTGTCTCTCCTTGCTCATCCTCCTGTCTGTCTCTCCTCTCTCCCCTGGCTGTCTTTCCTCGCGCTCTCTCCTAGCTGTCATTCCACATTTTCTCCCCTGGCTGTCTCTCCTTGCTCTCTCCCCTGGCTGTCTCTTCTCTCTCTCTTTCCTGGCTGTATCTCCTTGCTCTCTCCCCTGGCTGTCTCTCATCTCTCTCTTTCCTGGCTGTCTCTCCTTGCTCTCTCTCCTGTCTGTCTCTGCCCTCTCTCTCTCCTGGCTCACCTTGCTGTATTTTGCAAACAGTATAGTGAAACAGGCTGTGTAAACTAATATTCTTTGATGTAACACATAGCACTTCAACCACCAGTATCCACCAGAAAGGTGTCAGGGAGCTTGGCTCAGCAGACTCAGGCTAATAGGTAATCATGTGTGCACAGCTAAAAATTGTTTACCAAAATGGAATAAAGGGGCCATCATTCACACCCTTCGTGATCTATCAGCATCAGCTTTGAGAGCTACTGGTAGATCACAATCTACCTAATGGGCACCCCTGCTCTACAGAAACACAATGGTAATGGCTATAGGGCAGTGTTTTTCAACCTTTTTTGTGCAAAGGCACACTTTTTTCATGAAAAAAATCACGAGGCACACATCATTACGCTCTACAGAAACGCAGGATAGTAACGGCTATAGGGGACTACAACTTCCAGCATTACTCTCTATAGAAATGCAGAATGATAACGGATATAGATCGGCGCGACTGGGGTGCCATTAGAAAATAATGGCATCCATAGCACGATCGTCGGTGATAGGTGACTCTGTGACCGTGCGGTATCGTGCACCATTGCCGCAGGGTCACAGATCACCCAGGTGTACACCGGCCCTTAACCTGTCGACAGGATGTAAAGAACACGAACCTAAACTATTTGTTTTGTTGTTTTTGGAAAGGGCAGGTCAGATATCAGCTACAGTTATGCATATTACCAGCTGGAATGCTTTAATGCTTGTTTGTTGCTGTACTGTAAATAAGTAATACATGAGATACACACTTATAGCCAGGTATGCAAGCACCCGCTGAGGGGCGGGCTTCCGATGACTGCAATGCTGAACAGCCAGTGTGCGCTTGTGCAAACCGGCCCGTGCGGCATTTATCTTACGAACATGCCACACACCCGCCGACAATCGTACGATTCTAGGCGGGTTTTCGAACATGTTCCTAAGATAAAAGTCGTGCGACCGTACAGTAGAAACGGTCGCACGCCGTCCACACACCTTGCGATAATCGTACGATTGCGGGATTTCCCGCGATTATCGTACGATTATAGCAAGGTGTGTGGGCACCTTTATATGGAGCTGTGCCCAGCACATACTATTAGAACTGAGTTTTGGAGTAGATAAATCTTGAATTAAATAAATATTACATATTAGAAGCTTTACTGCATATGCTTACGGTGATGTGGAATCCCTAAATGGTTGTTAACGTATTTCTGCGTGTGTCAGTTTGTCATTTTTTACCAGGATTTTTATAATGCAGAATCTCTAGTTCCCTTGCAGAAAGGATGACAAGTTGCTTTTCTTAATCCCTATGCATGAGTCATAAGGAAATAAAATGATTTGCTGAAAGTGACTAATAGTTGGACGTCAACTGACATTTTGTAGCCACCAGCCACTTCCATATCATGATGCATAGAACACGGATAGAGATAACTAGTGTGAAATATTGAGGAAAAAATTACGGTTTAATTTTATCTGCAAAAGTGTTGTGCGTTCTATGGAAAGATTTCATTCCAGTTGCATTGTGTTTTTGACCTTATCTCCAGCAGCTGTGTGATCATTCATTCCAGTGGACAGGGGTGTTTCAGAAGAATTAATTTCTGACATGTTACAGTAAAGTCATAGTACATCACTGAGCTAGAAAGTGACTCTGGCATATTCTCTAGGAATAGAAAAAGAATGCTTGTGAAGAATGAGAGTGAAAAAGATATCCCAGGAAGACGGATGATACGTAAGATTGCCCCTTCTTTATATCAGGATAAACTCTTTTGGTTATCAATCAGTCAGAGGTGACAAAGAAGTGACCATTAGGTCCTTTCATTAACACTCTGTAGACTGGCAGCACAGGGTGACCCACATCTGTCTTCATTAGAAGGTTCCTATCTGCAACTAGCGAACAGATGGGTCATTATTGCCTACATTGCCCTCTGGGCCTACCTAGAGGACAGGCAAAGTCATCCTGTGTAGGACACACATGTAGAAGATACTTCATGCTGAGTAAAACACACGCTTAAATTAATAGCGTGCTCTGTCACAGTGCAGGGTTGTCCTTGTAAAAGTGTCCTTAGGTGGAGGACAGAATACAATTGCTTGGAAATAAATAAAATGAAAGAATAAAAGGTGACAACAATGGAAAGTAGTGAGTAAATAGCATAAAATGTCATTTTATTATCTAGAAGCTTTGTAACGTCAATAATACAGACTATAAAGCACATCAGAAACCTTTTTTTACCTATTATCTATAACAGAAATCTATCTATGCTGTGAAATCTGCTATATTTTGCATTCATAATACCATAGGTGATATCTTCCAGTGATCAGTTTTCCTTAAAGCAAAACACCAGGTAGACAGGTAGCCAAAGAATTTGTAATCCCACACATTTTCATCATTGCAAAGCCAGGCAGGTGACACACATATTTCTGTATTAAAGCCTATAGTGTGGGGCAAATTATTATACACTCCTTATTTCTAAAGACCCCCAGGCAGGCATAAAAAAAATTCTGAGAGAAATAGGCAAACAAAACCCAAAACATAACATGGTAACAGAACTACACGCATAGTATCCCATTAGGTTAATGTCTACAGTTCATCTCAATACCCACTGCCCAGCCCACCAGGAATCCTAAAAGTTTTACAACATATGTTAGCAGGGGGAACCGGAGAGGTGAGGCAGAGTAATTAAATAGATAGGTATTTCCCTACCTGAGGGGTACGCACATTGGAAGGTAAATAGAATCGCAATGCAAATTTTCCTCCCGTTTCCTTCAACCCATCTTAATTTAAAAAAAAACCTCTAATATAATTTTCTACTTCCCTGAATCTGCTTTCACATGATCCTCCAGTCCAGACCTGCTGCTCATGGGTTCTGTTACCACCCCTTGTCATGTTGTCATCTCACCATTGCAGTCTTCTTGGACCTGGAAAGACCCTGTCGATGAACAGCCAATGGAAAGTATCCATGTCACCCAAGCAGTGGCAAGAAACATCTTCCCCCTCTATCATGTGACCATGTATTTAGGAACATAAGAAGGGACTTTAGGTCAACATTTAAACCTAGCTATTAGGTAGAGGGGGCAGAAGGTAAAGGGTAGTGGGGGGAGGGGGTTGTAAAACAGTATTATTATCTATGCCCTAAGCGGGCATCTCACCCGGAAAGCAGTGCTGGTAAAACAGGAAGTAGCATAGTGATTGTCCTGCCTGGCAGAGATGTGTTTATCACGAAAACAGCCAGTCAAAATTGCTCATCCTTTGGCAGGGAAAACAGTAAACATTTATTTCTTCTTTAACCTTGTATTTAGCTGTTTGCTTGGAGTTCCATTTTGAGGAGTCATACTAAGCACATTGCACTGTGGTATTGCCTGGCAATCCTACAGTGGAGTTTGGTTTTATAATCACCCAGGACTCTCAGCCAGAGGGGCTGAGGGGTTTCAGGAAGCAAGTGTTTTTACAGGGAAAGAGTTGGCTTCTCGTTTTTTTCTGGATTTTCTGGATTCTGCTTGGGATCTTGGAACAGGAAGAGTTAAAAGAGTTTTGGGAAAGACGAGATCTCCATTTCTGGGTCCATGTTTTGGGTCCAATGGTATCGAGCGCAGACTGAGCTGCTGTGGCCGCAGCTGTAATTGTCGGCACTCGGTCTTAGTCAGGTCTGCTGAGGACGGTTTTCAGGAGTCGGAACGCAAGCGCAGCTGACAGACCCCGGGTGGTCGGGTCAGTGAAGGGACGGGGATGCTATGGGTAAAACCTTTACTGACCCGACCACCCGGGGTCTGTCAGCTGCGCTTGCGTACTGACTCCTGTACACCGTCCTCAGCAGACCTGACTAAGACCGAGAGACCGAGTGCCGACATTTACAGCCGCGACCACAGCAGCTCAGTCTGCGCTCGATACCGTTGGGTCCCTCCCCGTTCTCCCCCACACTGCCCAGAGCCTACATTCTCTCAGCGGCACCACGGACAGAGTCCCTTCTCTCCGTTCACAGTATTCCTCCCTGGTAGACGAACCTCCTCAAGCAGCACATCAACTAGATTCGTACAGACACCACGAGAGTCCCGATCCTCCGCACAGGCCGCCCATTTCCTGATCCCTGGATTCACATGTAAGTACCATTACATTGATTCTCTGCCATTAATTCCTTACCAGTACATTTATTCTCTGCCATATATATTTCAGTCCAACTAGCTAGTGCGCCATTGTTTTGTTTGCTGTTGCACCCTTCGTGTTCCTTTGTTGATCTGCATCTACAGGTTCTTCTCCTGTCTCCAGGGCTGCACACATGTTTGTTAGTTAGCCTTCCCCATCCGAGAGCGCTGTCTATGTTTTTCTGTTTTTGTTCATGTTTTGGTAGTGACCACCACTTGTTGATTGCACAGCTGTGCACAGCCCTTATAGTAAAGGTGCTGGCTAGGGTTCAGGGCTGGGAGACAGGAAGGGTCGAGGTATAGGAGTCAAGAGGACTCCACCCAGAAGTCAGAGTGGAACCAGGTGTGTGCTGGAGGAACGCGAGAGACAGCTGGGGAGGACTGTGTGTACCGATGAGGCTGAGAGAGCCAGGAGCCTGAGGGATGCCAGTGCAAGTGTGGGACATCACTACAGCGAGGACTAGTCTGAACAGCCAGATGGTGAGAGTAGAAGCCAGTGTTTATTTGGCAAGCATTGCATGGATATTGTGCTGAACAACCCCTGCAAGGGTATCCAGTGTGAATGTTTTAACTTATGTTTGAATAAACTTACTTACTGGAATCTGGAAGTAACCTGTTAGAATAAGGGGGCCTCTAGATATCCAACCCCCCCTTCATGCAAATGAGCAATTGCTACATAGTACCCTTTATTACTCAATCACAAAAAAGTACAAAATAAATAAACACAAAATAATAAAAAAATATTTTATTTAAAAAAAAAAGTGTCCCACAATGTAATTCCAATGTCAATCATGTCATCCAGCAATGTAGATCCATCAATTTACTGACAACACAAACACAATCACCCTCAGCAATGATCCTTCCCCACTGGACTCCTGTCGCTAACCACATTTACCCAGCACTGCTGGAATGTAAGCAACAGCACCAAGGATCCTGACTGATGTCATTGCCCATATACACTCATGACCATTTATGGCTAATAATGTCACCCGGCATCTCCGCTGGCTCATTTACAATGTGAAAGAAGCCGGCAGGCCTGAAGTCATTCATTTAGTGACAGTAGTAATATTGACAACTTTAACATCTCATGTTGGGGTCAAACTCATGGTCGAGCCGAACTTGAAGCTCATCCCTAATGATGGTACAGATTGTCCATCCAATGCAATCGACACACACTATTTTGAATATTATTTTTTTCTGCATGTCTTAGAATGTTACATATTAGAGTAAGTAACATGATCATAAATATATCCATAAATGTACCTGTAGAATTTACAGCTGTCTTGGTCAAGTACAAGTACTTATTTATAAAGACTGAACAGCAAAGAAAGCACATTTTTTCCTTTTTGTGCTAGGTTTGATTTTACATTAGTCAACCTTGAACATCTTTTTTTCTTTAAAATCTTATTATATGCTTTTCTCACCAGCATTCTGTATGTTATTTGCCAGTAAGGCCTCTTGCCATTTACCTGTTATTGAAATCATGGTCACTAAGCATCCAGTGGAAGTTTGAGAAAAACAAGGCTATTTGTCTGGTTGCTGCCTGTGGCAGGAACATCTTTAAATACCAAGCTACTCTTTCAAGATGATGTATGATGGACATTTTGAGAATATCCAGATTGGCAAGACTTTGTGTTTTTTTTTTCTTTTCTTACAGTGCAGAGCTTCAGTGAACGTCTCTTAATAATGCACACAATTCTATGCTTATATAGTAATATTATTTCTTTTGTCTTCTGGGTTAGATGTATAAATAATAAAAGTGTAAAAGTGGAAATCACATAACTACTGGACACCCACGTAGACCGATAACTAGACTACATATCCTCTGCCAATCTGAGTGGATGCAACCCATGTCTCTTTACTCCCAGGAATGACCCACAGTCACACGCTTGACAGTACAAATCTTTACTGATGCCTTGCAATAGGAAAAACAGTGATTGTGTAATGCACTGACGGATCAAACACACAGCTTGCTAGCACTCCAAATCCCCTGGAAAACACCAGCCAGGGGCTTTTTATCAGTGGGGCATATTATTAATTCTGCCAGCAGCTCAACGCATAACTTGGGGATTGTATTCAACAACTGCTAGTACACAGCAGTTAGCTGTTATATTAACAGTCAGCCACTATGGAGAAGTCTGACACCTATTGAAAGAATACAGTGGAACTGGAGCAGTGTGTCTGGACCACCAATTATTTACACAAAATCTTTCTTTGTGCCTAGAACTTTGGCCTACTCTCTCCCACCCTGTACAAGTGTGTATTGCACCTGTGCTTTCAGGAGTGAAAAGCATCTGATGTGGAATGTAGGCACTTGGAGATGACTGTCAATCATAGTAATCTAGTAAATCTTATAAAATAAATTCTTCAGGTCTGTCTTAGCATGTAGATCTAAAAACATTTAAAATAATACAGTTCTCCATTATGGAAGACATATTTATGCTTGTTCCTGACTTTGCAGAAGGTATATGGACACTGCTGAAAAGCAAAACAATTTTTTTTAATATGAGAGTGCTCATCCTGATCATAGTCAAGCCATTTCCAAACCATAAATCATCTGCTAAAATCATCCACCCCAATCTTGCTGCTTTTGTTTGTATTCATATATAATCTATATATTTAATAATGCGATCAAGAACAGAAGTTACCTTACACTACAATCAATAAATTAAGCTTTGCCGAGGGTACTATACAGTACTGTCCTCCTTGTAGGTGGCTCTCATGTAGCCACAATATTATTGTGACAGCCACCAAATACAGGAGAAAGGGAGTTCAGTGCTGCTACAGCTTCTTCACCATCACACTTGCTAGAAGGGAGTAGGACTGCTTGACATTTGTGTCCTTCACAAGCAACTTGCAGAAAATGCCCCCGATGTGGAGCTCCACAGGTACCCCCTGTAAAGCTATATTTATGGTAACCTAAGTTCAATAGTTTATTAGCACCTCGTTATAATATGTTTTACAGGTACCATCTAGTAATCTCTGTGTATTTTTTTTCCTATTGACCAATAAGAATATGGAATATAACAGCATGTGCAATAGTCTATAGCCAAATGTAATTTATTCCTGTAAGGTGCAGTCTAATCGGTTACCATGTGTTACTGTACGTTGCTATTATTAAAACGTTTCCTTTTGCAAATTCTAAAAAGTAGTTCTGCATTAGCCTGCCCCTCCAATGTTCAGGGAATCCGTGGAGGTATGGGGAATTGCAGTAATGGGTCATGCTTGGGCCTTACTGCAGAATGTCCAGCTACACGAGTCCCTGGGTCGGGCGGCCAACAAGATGACGCTGACATCATCACAACGGAGCGAGGACTCCCGAAACTCTAACGAACCCGCAGATCCACTGGAGGATAACTCACAGGTTAGTCAGGCAGAACCTGAGGTAACCCATTCTCTCCTGGCACAATTTGAATCGACCCTCCATAAAGCTCTGGACAGGGTATCCAAGCAAATTACCTCGCACCTTATCAAAGAGATACGGGATGTAGGCAGCCGCGCTACCACACTTGAATCCCGTTGCAACGATTTGACTACCATAGCGGAGGTACAGTAGAAAGGCATCATGGCACACTCACAAACCAGCATGTAAAACAACTTGTCTCACCACTAAGGACAATGACAGAGGTTTGGATACACGTCTTCTGCAAAGGATGTGTAAGCCGCACTGCCGCGCCAAGGCACCTCTTATAGTGCGGTCCTAACTCTAAACTATGAGAGTCTCCATCTTGGAGCACATGGGGGCAGAAGATATCACTTGCAAAGCGAGGTAACCTCGTCAACCCTGTTCTTCGACATACTCTAAAAATCTGGGATGGCCTTCGAGGACCTATGGGTTGGATGTCTCCCCACTCTCCCCTGATGTCCATCCATGGCAATCCATTGTTCCCACCAGGATACACCAATCCCGCCGCCTTTAAACCATGGCTTTCCAACACCTTGAGCTTGATTAAAGATTTTTGTTCCGATTCTCAACGCTCCAAACTGAACACAATTTAACCTCAAAACACATCTTCCAATTCTTGCAGATAAAACACTTCCTGCTGACCCAATTAGGAGGTACACGCCCTGTCCCCCCACTCACCCCCTTTGAGAGACTGTTACACTACGGGATACGTGGCTCGGGGACAATATCAACCCTATACAGTCTACTGCTGGATAAAATACGCACCTCCACTCCTCCCTACACTTCCAGGTGGGAACAAGACCTGGGATGCTCCATTACTTCTGACAACTGGACCCAGATATGGGAGACTACCTCCAGAAGCTCCGCCAATGTACAAGCCATAGAAGCCAATTACAAATTGCTCCTGAGGTGGTACTTGGTCCCACTTCGGATCTCCAGGGCTATACCATCACAATCTCCAAACTGTTTTAGGGGTTTCCGGGTGGAGGGTTCGGTCCTTCACATATGGTGGTCTTGCCCCAAGGTAAAGAGATTATGTCATAGGGTTTACCAACTCTTATATACTGTTACCGGCAAGACTTTTCGTAAAGACCCGGTAGAAGCGCTACTACTTAATTGCTCACCTTTATCCTCACAGAGGCCAAGAGAGTCATTGCGCGGGCTTGGAAGTCCCCTGACCTTACCTTTGCTGAAGTCAAACGCAGGGTAACACGTGTGATGTTTTTTGAGAAGCTCACTGCTATCCAAAGGGACACACTGGTGCTGTTCAGGAAGCTGTGGGAACAATGGATTGAGTCGTACCTTCCTCCCTCCTTTAACGTGGATTCCTTGATATTATGAGGACCCGAAGCCGGAGTTGTTGACCAGCTATCTCCACTCTCTTACTTCTAAGGCTGCCTCACTACTCTACTCCCCCCCTTTCTACCCTCCCTTTCTCGCTTTACCCACTTCTCTTCTCGCTGACCTTGTCTTTCTCCCCCTTCGTATGTTGTCTCCCCCTCCCCCCCTGGGAACCAGGTTACCTGGGCCCCCTCTCTGTAACCTTGACTTGAAGCCCAAGTTACTGGGATAATACTCTGTAACCTAGGACCCTACTGTTTCTTGGGACTTCCCCTGGCTATCTACAAGTTCATAACTTTACTTTGTATTGTATGTTCATTGTACTGTATTTGGTACTTGACATTGGATGTATGCACAAATACTTTGGTTTCTCTGTATGCAAGACAAAAAAGAAAAAGAAAAACTTTTTGAGAGAAAAAAAAAAAAGAACAAAAAAGAAACATGGGGCTTTTAAAGGTGTCCAAACTGAACAACATGTCCATCAGACACACGTAATCTTGTATACATTTTAATCATTAAAATCAACATGATTTTGAAACTTGGTTACATTCAAAATGTCATCAGCATGATACAATAGCACACTAAAACCAAACTACCTCCTTATGGTACCAACATCCATTATACTCATATATCTTATACTGCTTCTCTTTAAACATATATTTGTTGCGTAATCTACTGTGAGCCCAAAACTGTAACGTATTTCACAGCTGTATGTGCTTAATTTCGCTTCATCAGTTATTTGCTTTAGGTCTTAGATTATGTTGAAACTGCCCCGGGTTTAACAATGTGTTTACATCAATTCAATTATGTAACTTACTTTTTCTTGTTTCTGCGGTCTTTGTCTACAGGCCCGGCTAATTTAGACAGGCCCATGGGATCAGCCGGTGACGTCTCATCCGAAGAATTACCCGAAATTATTTTCCCACATGGAATCTCTACTCTCCTCTTGGGAGAAGTGACAGCCATACAAATGACACTTCTCCCTAAATTTCTTTATCATGCGAGGGTCCTCCCAGTCTCGGTCCCCGCCTTTCGACTTCGGCTATTCCAACGCCGCATCATGCGATTTATTTGGAAAGGTTCTTTCCCGAGAGTGTCACATTTAGTTCTCTACTGTAACAAACGGGAGGGAGGTTTGGGACTTCCCTTTTTCCAAAAATACTATCAGGCAGCCCAGTTAGCCCCATTGGTCCTATGGTTTGGGAAACAGGAAATGCCTCTTTGGGTCTCCTTGGAAGCCTACTCTTGCTCCCCGACATCTCTTCTTAACCTCCCCTGGCTTCCGCTTGCAAAGCGTGGTAGCCTCGTCAACCCTGTTCTTCAACATACTCTAAAAATCTGGGATGGCCTTCGCTGCCCTATGGGTTGGATGTCTCCCCACTCTCCCCAGATGACCATCCATGGCAATCCGTTGTTCCAACCAGGATACACCAATCCCGCTGCCTTTAAACCATGGCTTTCCAACAACTTGAGCTTGATTACAGATTTTTGTTCCGATTCGGGCATTGTACCATTCTCAACGCTCCAAACTGAACACAATTTAACCTCAAAACACATCTTCCAATTCTTGCAGATAAAACACTTCCTGCTGACCCAATTAGGAGGTACACGCCCTGTCCCCCCACTCACCCCCTTTGAGAGACTGTTACACTACGGGATATGTGGCTCGGGGACAATATCAACCCTATACAGTCTACTGCTGGATAAAATACACACCTCCACTCCTCCCTACACTTCCAGGTGGGAACAAGACCTGGGATGCTCCATTACTTCTGACAACTGGACCCAGATATGGGAGACTACCTCCCGAAGCTCCGCCAATGTACAAGCCATAGAAGCCAATTACAAATTGCTCCTGAGGTGGTACTTGGTCCCACTTCGGATCTCCAGGGCTATACCATCACAATCTCCAAACTGTTTTAGGGGTTTCCGGGTGGAGGGTTCGGTCCTTCACATATGGTGGTCTTGCCCCAAGGTAAAGAGATTATGTCATAGGGTTTACCAACTCTTATATACTGTTACCGGCAAGACTTTTCGTAAAGACCCGGTAGAAGCGCTACTACTTAATTGCTCACCTTTATCCTCACAGAGGCCAAGAGAGTCATTGCGCGGGCTTGGAAGTCCCCTGACCTTACCTTTGCTGAAGTCAAACGCAGGGTAACACGTGTGATGTTTTTTGAGAAGCTCACTGCTATCCAAAGGGACACACTGGTGCTGTTCAGGAAGCTGTGGGAACAATGGATTGAGTCGTACCTTCCTCCCTCCTTTAACGTGGATTCCTTGATATTATGAGGACCCGAAGCCAGAGTTGTTGACCAGCTATCTCCACTCTCCTACTTCTAAGGCTGCCTTACTACTCTACTCCCCCCCTTTCTACCCTCCCTTTCTCGCTTTACCCACTTCTCTTCTCGCTGACCTTGTCTTTCTCCCCCTTCGTATGTTGTCTCCCCCTCCCCCCCTGGGAACCAGATTACCTGGCCCCCTCTCTGTAACCCTGACTCGAAGCCCAAGTTAATAGGATAATATTCTGTAACCTAGGACCCTATTGTTTCTTGGGACTTCCCCTGGCTATCTACAAGTTCATAACTTTACTTTGTATTGTATGTTCATTGTACTGTATTTGGTACTTGACATTGGATGTATGCACAAATACTTTGGTTTATCTGTTTGCAAGACAAAAAAATAAAAATAAAAACTTTTTTGAGAGGAAAAAAAAAAACATTCGAACTTGGAAGGCAGCTGTAGCTGTGTTACCTTTCATGGAATTAGGAAATGCTGGGTTAAGCCTAACTATTTGACCAGACAGATTAGATTGTTGTCAGCGAGCAGTAGTACAGTCATTATTTGAACACCATGTAGCATCTAACATGACCATATGTTTTTATTAGATGAGGACACATATACTAGATCAAATCGTTATCAAAAAAAAGGGAAAGAGAAAGAGAGGGGCTTTGTGGTGACCACTAGAAAATACCGGGGAGTTGATCCTAAAATAAGGTCAATTGATTCATAGATATAATAAAATTTCATTTTTAATACACTCAATTCATGATGTCAATACATATATATTAAAATTCATCCAGATAAAAATCCATAAATAGGTGTATACAACATAAATAACCTCCCTGGAGCTCACACAGAACTCCTGATTATGTGTGGGCTCCAGGGAGGTTATTTATGTTGTATACACCTATTTATGGATTTTTATCTGGATGAATTTTAATATATATGTATTGACATCATGAATTGAGTGTATTAAAAATGAAATTTTATTATATCTATGAATCAATTGACCTTATTTTAGGATCAACTCCCCGGTATTTTCTAGTGGTCACCACAAAGCCCCTCTCTTTCTCTTTCCCTTTTTTTGATATATATTGCATACATAGGGGTGGTGTCCCAGTTTGTGTGATGGTTCCTAACTTCTGTAATATAGATCAAATCGTTGTTTGGGTAAGGAATAGGGCAGGGTCGAACTGGACCAGGGAGCATGTACCCCCTGGGCCGGTGTCTATGTACAACACATATAGTAGGCCTTGCACTTCTCTCAGAGAAGAGAAGAGGCGATAAGAGGTATATGACCACCATATTTAAATACATAAATGGTCCATATAGTTTACTTGGTGCAAAATGTTTTATTTTAAGGTTACTGCAAAGGACGACGGGGCACTCTTTATGACTGGAAAGGAAGCGAGGGAAAGTGTCCGCAATGAAAACGCAGATACTGTGTTTCCCCGAAAATAAGACATTGTCTTATATTTTTATTGCCCCCAAAAAACACACTAGGTCTTATTTTCAGGGGATGTCTTATTTTTTTTTCACTTCAGAATGTCAGAATGCCCACTGTTTTATTTACTGACCTTAATGGTATGGTCAGAATTAGAATATTACTGTTGCTCTATTTTTTCCCCAACTGGTCAGTAAAGCAGATTCCGTTCTTTCACCAGCTGAGTGCATCTGGTATCACTCCGCCTGTCACAGTAACCGGCGCTATAGACGAAGTAGCGTCTAATGCGGCTCTGCTCCCTCCGCAGCCGCTTTCTGCTTGCTTTCTACTTGCTTTCTACAGCGCCGGATTTCTTTTGCATCAGGGACAGCGATTCCAGCGGTGCAGCAGTGGGGACATCAGACAGTGGACAGCGCAGTAAAGTAAATGCTACCACCAAACTAGGTCTTATTTTCGGGGTAGGTCTTATATTACAGGAATCTTGAAAAATAGTGCTAGGTCTTACTTTTGGGGTTGGTCTGACTTTCGGGGAAGCACGGTAGCAACCCTCAAGAATTAAACAAACTGCTAACAGGTGTGAAGAGCAGACTGCTGGAGGGGCCTGCACACATCTATAGCAGCTTCCAGTGCTCTGCTGGTCAGTTCTGTTTGGGCAAAGCTCTGTCACCTTCTGGTAGTGTGCGAGTTTGCCTGCTTCCTTTCATCCCTGCTTATTCATATTAGTAAATTACTACAATGGCTTGCCTCACTGACAGTACACATGTGGGAGAGAGGGAAAGGGGGGATGGAAGATTTGCAACTACTGGGAAATGCCAAAGCATTGTTTGTTTAGGGCAGAGTGAAGGTACTAAAAGCTGCTTAAGGTATGTTATACTAGAGAACTATAATTTTTAGAATAAGTTTGGCAATGGCAATCTCTTATAAGCAAAACAGGTGCCACGTGAAAATCTGAGGTCTGCTAAAGTTTGCAATTATTAAACTTAAAATCTTTTTCCTGACTTACCACCTAATAGATGGCAGTAAAGACGGTGAAAGATAAACCAAATGTAAATGTCAAATCTCAGCATGCGTGATGGGATTTGCAGTTCTATAAAGCTGGTAATGATCTCCATTTTGTCTCTATATTTGGTATTCATATGCCATACAGGATAGAATAGGATGGAGGCCAACCATGAGATCTTTGCCCTTGGTCCACCAGTGTCTTATAAAAGCTTTTGTCAGAAGTCCCAATAAGTGACCAGAAAAAGTCTGGTAAAAATGAAATGTGGGGAAACCCCAAAAAAGTAAGGACCATATCAAACTATTGACCCTGGCACTTGCCAAAGACAGCATAGCTAGGGGCTAAATAGATTAGATGAAAGAAAAATAACTGTTCATTGGTTCATTATTGGTTACTGCCCTTAAGGTCCTTTGTTTTATCAAATAAGTCTGTTCTTTCTGTGACTTGATTAAAAGTACATCACCTTGGAACCAACCAGTAGTGCCTGCAGGGTTATAGGGAGAGGTGACTAAAAATCTATGCTTTTAAAAATATTGCAACTTCTTCACTGACTTCCACATACCACCTTTTTGTTAAGAGACATTAAATATAACAAACATGAGAAGCATTGCACAGACTTAGACACAACAGATGAGGTTCCCTGCAGCTTGGTAGGTCAGCTTGACAAAAAAAAAATACTGCAGCCTTTTATGAACTATGCTGTGTTTTCTTCTTATTAAAGTCCTTTCATTAACTTATGATAGCAGCAATATATTGTCTTTTATTCTGAATAGCGCAACATGATGAAACATCCTTATTTATATTCCGAGAACAAGATCTGAACCCTTTCTCTTTCAGAAAAGACTGAAAATGCATTAATGTGCAATTTATTGCAATTTGCAATGGGTATGTGACAGGAAAATTATTATAATGAGAAGTATGTTTATTATTTTTTTTCTCTGAATCACGCTTGAAAATTAAGCTCCTGAAATTATTAATTTAGAGTTATAATACAGAAAGTTTTAGTTTAGTGAGCACAACAAAATCTCAGCTGCATTCAGTATTAATTATGGCTTTGAAATGCCTTCATAATTACATGAATTAGCCATTAACAGTTAAAATTCAACTTAATTAAACTATGTTGCTATTGTAGTACTGTCAGTCTTAGTTACTGTAGGTAAAATATGTAACTGTTAGAAAGCAGAGTTTCTTAAAGCAAACCTGTAGGTAGAAGGCATTTAGTAAAGTAACATCTACATTTTTTTCTCCTTAAACTTGTCAGGCAAATGTAGTTGGTACATTGACCAATGCAAAAAGAACATGATATCTTCATCTACGCTCTCTTTATCATAAGATACAGGGCAGGAGGCAGGATGGGAGCCATAATTGAAGTTGCCCTGTGTCCAATATATCCATTTTACATATCAGTATTGTAATTCCAATACCGTTCAAGGATTTCCACATTTTATGTACATGTCTGACTGAACCTTAAAGGGTGACTACCGCAGAGCAGATAATTCTGTTTTGAAGAGATGCCCCCCCCCCTCCCCCCCATGCTTACCTTCCATTCACTTTCCACCACTCCATTCAGTCACCAGGAGTAAGGAAAGGAAGCTCTAGTCTGTAATTACAAAGGATCTCTCCCACCATGTCACAATGCTAGTCCAGTCAGGCAGGGAAGAGAATCACATGTTCCTCCATACCCAGATATACTTCATATGCTCTTCACTCCTGGCAGATAAACAGAGCAGGGGTGAGCCAAACAAACCTGAACATGTGCAGCTGAGAAGGGGTCATTAAAACAAACCTGTTGATCTACCCTGCATTAGAAAAGCACAGGTTTGTCTTAAGGAGCCCATACACCTGCCGATTATCGTACGATAATCGCGGGTGATCCTGCGATCGTACGATAATCGGCAGGTGTATGGAAGGCGTGCAACCGTTTCTACTGTACGGTCGCACGTCTTATGTCTCCTGAGCAGGCTTGAAAACTCGCCGAGAATTAGGCGTTTTTTTGGCGCGTTAGTGGCATTCTCGCGAGACAAATGCCGGCCCGTGTGGCATTGGAATCATCGGAAGCACTCCCTTCAGCGGGACGGGCTTGCGATGATCGCAAGTAGGATCTGCCTGTCCAAGATGGGCAAATTGTATGAGCTTTTAATTACTTTACAACCATTGCACGATGAAAGTCGTGCGATGGTTGTAAAGTGTATGGCCAGCTTTAATCAATTAACTCTTTTCATATAGAGATATAGGAATCGGGTGCATGAATCGGCGAATGTCCATCAGTAAATGAAATATCAGCTTTAAGAGAACCACCTGTTTATTGAAGAACAAATTTCAAACATTTTGTTCTGAGTAGATAGAGTAGAGAAGGCCTACAACCACCTTTAAGTTTTTATAGCTGTCTGTGATGCCCTTGGGGAGATATCTGCTTTTCTTTGTCATGGTTATTTATTTATCTACTACAGGCATTTATATAGCACAGACAATGTATGCAATAGTATACTTTACAGTCATAGCAGTCTCCAGGGGAGCAGGAAGGAGGAAATCTCTCCAATGGGGGCACAAACAACAATAAAGGGACATATTGTAAAGTAGGTCAGGATTAGAAGTCAAGTTTGTAATGCTGAATATGACCCTGTTGGGTAGATTTCACCTTCTGTCCCAGAGACAGTAGTCACAAGGACAGAAAGTGAGAGGGAATCTCCCCAACAATGATAATGACTGCAATAAAAACCTTTTAAAATTTACAAGCCTTCTATCTAAATACAAAAAATAAATAAATCCAAAACTAAAACAAGCAAGAAAGGCCTAGGTGAACAACAGGTAGGAGAAATGGTTACCTTGCTCTGCCCTCTGCACTGAAAGGTTTAAAGGCTTGTTTAGTCTACCGGATGATGAATAAAGTAAAATATTTGCTATATTCCCCTTTAGGCGTCCTCTTTGTAAGACCGGTCCCCTAAAAACTGCTCCTCTTCTCTGCCTCACTGGTCGCAGCTGTTCACCACCATCATGTACAATACTGGACCAGTGGTTCTGCATTATACCTGAGGATGCACATTGCCTGCCCACATCCCGGAAGCATCAGACAGCGGGGAAGAGTGCCAACTGCTGGGAGAGTAAGGAATAATTTCAGCAATTTGCCTTTTACATCATCCCGTAGACAAAATGAGCATTTAACCCTTGGAGTATGAAGGGTGTCCCATTGCAAAGGTAAGGCTAGCCATATATGATTCATATTTCAGGTGATCCCTGTAATCGAGCTTTGGGTGAACCTTCCAACACCACCAGCTTTAAAAAGAATTAAAAAAATGAAGGAGCCAATCAGCTGCGCTCACCGTCTGGGTATTCTGACAACTGCAGATGCTGTTTAGCATGGATGAGAGAATCAAGTGATTTCTCTTTAGCTTAACGATTTCTCCAGCCTGGAGTTTAGTTTTAAACTCACTGTAGTTCAATTTTTCAGCATTAAAACTATTTTTACCCAAAGCTGTTTAAGACCTATTCAACTGAATATAAAGGGAGAAGGTTGGTCTTTTAATAACTCCTTATGTATCGAGCTGTCTTCACACAACCATAGCAAGGACAAACTAAACCCAAAATGCCGTTTTTAAGTTTATTCTATAATTATGGTTTGTGAAATTCTGTTGCACAGACAGTACCACTGCATCTGTAATATATGACAAAAACAAATTATAGTAGCAGTGTCTTCTTATACATAACCCATGTGCTATAACTTACTCTAATTCCAGGTATTTCTCAACACTGAAATGGTGATAAAAATGAAATCAAGTCAATCTGTGTGACAGCTCGAGTGATTTGACAAAATGCATTATCTTTGGAGAGTTGTCAGAAATGATTTTCTTGAAAATGAATAAAGCAGTCATTTGTGAATTTTCAGATAGAAGATCTGCAGGTACAGGGAATTAATCAAATGGTAACACTGTCTCCTCTGTTGAGGTAGGGAAGATTTATGACTATTTTTGGTCCTGGAGCATGAGACGCATCATTCTGATTGGTCTGTTAGCTGGTGGAACGTATTTGCTGTATTGCTGTCATTTAAGCTACAGCATTTTTGATGGAGATTCATTTTACCTCTGAGCATGACAAAGGTGTTTGCTACAGTATTTCTGTTTTCCAGTGGTCAATTCAGTTGATGAAATTCTCACAATTTACAGCAGATTTTTTCTTCTGGATCTAGTTCAGGGAATATGTATGTGCGTGTTATTTACCATTGCCTTTTGTAATGCTTGAATACAGCAAGTGACCTTTTATAGTTTAAATGGGTTTTCCAGACCAAACTGTAGTTTGTTCTCTGCTTCTGTCCTCTTGTGCGGTGATACATTGAACTCCACCTCTCTCGGGGACATGCAATTTTTCTGGGATGTAAGCAGCAAATTTAGGCGAGACCTCTCAAAAATATTGATCAATTGTTATTGTAAAGTCTAGTAAAATAATACACAATTGAATAATAGTGAATTGGGCTAAAATGCTTTTATTGCACTTCATGATGGTGGTTGGAAGCCAGAAGAGCGTGTGGAAATTTTGTAAAGGTTTACAGTGGCAGAAAGGTTTACTGTAACTTCCTTTAGGAGCCAAATTGTGATAATAAGCTCATCTTGAAGGTTATAGATGTGACCTGATCTTGTGTCTAGGATGTATGGCCAGAAGAATTTTCAGTGCTTACAGACAGTTAACAAATGCCTGACCACATCAATATTTGTAGCCAGGTTTAGCAACATCATAATCCTGTTTATGATGTAAGATAATTAGATTACCTTTACATGTCTATGTTTAATAGTGGCCTGTTAAAAAAAAAAATCTGTTTTCTTCTTGTTGGGTGCAGATTTTAGCAAATGCACCTTTAATAGCAATGGATGAGACCTATATGAGCACATAACAACTACAATGTCCCACACTACAACTGTACTACATGAAAAATCAAAATGTATGAATGTAGCCTAAAGCTGGACACAGAGATTATAATCTGATTTTACAATTTCGTTTGGATCTACCAATAATAATTTAGTGAAAGGGCCTGCCTGTCTGGATTTTTGGGAAGGTCCTTCTACTACGTTGCTATTTGTAAATCTAAAGGAGATTTTATAGATATTGTAAAATCCTAAATGTGTGGCTAGTTTAATACTGGTAAACCGATGTGATTTCTCTGATATGGAGCATAGACTCCATATCAGATAAATCCACGTACTCACCCAAATGCTCCAATACTGGAACTGCCGGTCAGAGGGAGATCTCCCTCCGACCGCAAGTGCAGAGGGAGCATGGAACCAGGTTCCTTTCCAATCAGGAAGCCAGGGGGTGGGTTATGACCTGCCTCCCGGCTTCCTGATTGGCTAGGAAGCTGGCTTCACTTGCTTGGCCTGGCTTCCTAACCAACCAGGAAACCGGGAGGCACATAATGACCCACCCCCGGCTTTCCTGATTGGTCAGGAAGCCAGGCTGCCTAGGAACAAGTGAAGCCGGCTTCCTAGCCAATCAGGGAGGCGGGTCATGGCGAGCCGCCCGACTTACTGACTCACTAGGAAGCCAGCTTTTCTTGTTGGTAAGCAGCCTGGCTTCCGAACCAATCAGGAAGTCAGGCGGCACAGCATGACTCCTATCCTGGCTTTCTGATTAAATATATATTGTTTAACCACTTGACTTCTGCTGTGTTAAACCCCCATCCCATACAGGCCATTTTTCAGTATTCAGCGCTGCGATACTTTGACTGACAATTATTCAGTCATACAATGCTGTACCAAAATGAATTTTATATCCTTTTTTGGGGACAGATAGAGCTTTCTTTTGGTGGTATTTAATCACCACTGGGGTTTTTATTTTTTACTATATTAAGGAAAAAGTACCGAAAATTGTGAAAAAAAACTTGTTTTCCCTATGTTAAGCTATGAAAATTTGCACATAAATAATCTTTCTTCATAAATTTAGATCAAAATGTATTCTGCTACATTTCTTTGGTTAACCACAGGTATATGATATTTCTAACACACAGCTTTGACATCCTTAGAATAACACCTCAAAACACATTCTACTAATCCTCCTGAGTATGCGGATACCACACATGTCAAACTTTTTTTGCAGCCCAGCCACATAGAGGGGCCCAAAATTCAAGGAACACCTTGAGGCTTTCAAGGGGCATAAATTACGCATTTGATTCCCTGACTAGCTATTGCGTTTTTAGATGCCCTAACGTGCCAGTGCAGTAGAAACACCCACAAAATGATCCCATTTTGGAAAGCAAGTCCCCCAAGGTATTTAATAAGAGGCATGGTGAGTTTTTTGACAACTTCATTTTCCTGCCACAAGTTTTTAGAAAATTAAGGAAAAAATAAATAAATTCTACACAAAGTTGTGAATTAACACGATATAGCTAACGCACAGCATAGAAATCCTTAGAATTACACCCCAAAACAAATTCTGCTACTCCTCCTGAGTATGTGGATACCACACATGTCAGACTTTTTTGCGGCCTAGCCACATAGAGGGGCCCAAAATTCCAAGGAGCACCATGATAACCTACAGGAAGCTGAACAAAGGGTAAACAAAACAGTACCTGTGGTTCCAGAAGTGCAGTTGTCAGCAGAGGATGGCTGGGACTGGTGTTTTGGCTGGAACATTGTCAGTGGGACATGCAGATTGATGACTACAAGCAGCAGACAGATCAGTTCAGGCGGCAAGCAGAGACCTGGTCAGTATGCAGGCAAAGGATCAGTCCAGGCAGCAGGCAGAAACGTGGTCGATAAACAGTCCTAGGTCAGTTCGGGCGGCAGGCAGAGACATGGTCAGTATCCAGGCAAAAGTTAGTTAACGTGGCAGGCAGAGACGTGGTCTGTATCCAGGCAAAGAATCAGTCCAGGCAGCAGGCACAAACGTGGTCAATAAACAGTCCTAGGTCAGTTCAGGCAGCAGGCAGAGACATGGTCAGTATCCAGGCAAAGGTCAGTTAACGTGGCGGTGAGAGACGTGGTCAGTATCAAAGCAAAGAATCAGTCCAGGCAGCAGGCACAAACGTGGTCTATAAACAGTCCTAGGTCAGTTCAGGCGGCAGGCAGAGACATGGTCAGTATGCAGGCAAAGGTCCGTTAACGTGGCAGGCAGAGACATGGTCAGTATCCAGGCAAAGAATCAGTCCAGGCAGCAGGCAGAAACGTGGTCAATAAACAAGCAAGGGTCTGTTCAGGAAGCAAGCAGACCAATATTCAGGCAAATTATTCGTCAGGGCAGCGGGCAGGAACACCATATACCTACACTAATATCTCAGTGAGGTATGGTAGAGGCGGAAGCAGCCTCTAATGCAGAGGCCAGGTTTTGAGGGACAATAGATGGGACAACTTCAGAATCAGAATCAGAGGTGGATAATGAACCACTACTTTCCACAGGTTCATACTCTGATCCTGAATCTGACTGTGAGGTTTTTCCATCACTCTCATCACTTACACTAAGAATTTGAAAGGCCTCCTCACTAGTGTAGGTTTGTTTTGACATTTTTGGTGGTGGCTTCTATTTTCTTGTACTTGTACTTACAAAGCTGGATGTCACTGGTACTTCTGCTCACTGGTGATCAGGAGACTGATTATGGCTTCAACAGTACTTACTGACACTGTACTGGCACTACTGAATTGGCAATCAGGATACTGGTTGTGGTTGTAAAAGTAACATCTGACACCGTGCTGGTGCTGCTACTAATCAGGATACTGGATGTGGCTGTAACAGTACCCGCTGGAAACCGTACTGGTAAAGCTGTCAATTGGTACACTGGTGGGGGCTGTAATGGTACCTACTGAAACCGCACTTGTACTGATTGGGGCTGGCACTGGTACTGTGTGGTACTTATATTGGCAATTCAAGATGCTAACTGACAGATGGCACTTTAGCAATCGCAGATAGATTTGGGCTGGCACAACTCTGATTGGGGCTGGCACTGCTGACAATCAGGACTCTAATGCACTGATAGGACTCTGATGGACTGACAGACGGGCACTGACCACAATTAGGACTTTGACGGACTGACAGGGCGGGCGCTGACCACAATCAGGACTCTGACAGATGGGCACTGACCGCGATCAGGACTTTGACAGATTGACAGATGGGCACTGACCGCAATCAGGACTGACGGATTGACAGATGGGCACTGACCGCAATCAGGACGCTGGCAGGGCTGGCGCTGCTGGCAATCAGTAGGTTGGCACTGTAGTAAAATGTGTTCTGGAAGATGTGCTGTTTAAAACAGTATTCTGTCACTGTCAAAAAAGGGGGCGCGCAAGAGCAAAAGAAAAAAAAGCCGTCTCGTAACGGCAAACCGCAGATAGCCGACATCCGTCCCGCCGTTCTATTACAACGGGCGGACGGCAACAGTTTAATAATTTTATAAATTAAACTAGAGGCAGTATGTTTTTGTGTTTTTAATATTGATAATGCTACAAATGCTGTACAGTAAGTAAAAAGAGAAAGTATAAATACATATGGATGAAATTATACATACAGATGGAAGTTCTAAAAAAAAAAGACATTTTTGTTTTATATGCTAAACATTCCACCTGCTGCTCCAGGAGAGATTAGACATACTCCAGAGTTACATCTCAGAAGAATGCAAACCCTAAACTTAGTGCTGAATCCCACTCTGTGGTAGGAGAAACACATATTTTTTTCTGGCCAGTTCGCACATCACTGAGCTCGGTCGCAGAATCCTCGCTGTCCTCACTTTCAGTGTCTGTTGAGGAATTTCCCAATGAAAGACACTGAAAATACACAAATCCTTTAAATAACATGCTTAAGTGATGCCTTAAAACTTTTAGGTTTGTTAGGTGGATATTTTTATTGCTACATTTCACAATGATAACTAGTTAATTATTTGTTATGTTGAATGATACATGCTGCAATGCAAACGTTGTGGTATATTTTATGTGTATTTGATATAACTCTATATATACACAAAATATATACTTTTTTACTGTTTGAACAGTGAAGGGGTTAATAATCATGTCAGATTAATGATTGTTTCAATATATATATGTGGGTAGCCTTTTTTCCACTCTTTGATAAAGCTTTGTGCCTAGCACGAAACGCGTAAGCAATAGAACTTGTACGTGCTGGCTATTTGAATGAAAGAAGAACATTGGTTTGCATCTCGGTGTGCAGTGTTCCTTATGCTGCTATCATTCATTGTTTCCTACCCGTGCTGTTTGCTGAGATCCAGAATAATGTAAGCGGCAGATGACAAGCATTATAATCACTCTTCGTTTGTCTCCATTTAAGATAGACATTCAAAGAATTTTGAGCATTTAATATGGCACACCATTATTAAGTCTAGTACTGCAGTCTTTTATCTTTTTGAAAGAATTAGAAAGTACCAGAGTAAAGGACGTTTCTTGATGTGCTTAAAGCCGTTATTAATTATTGGTTACAATTTTCAGACTACACATTTAGAATAAAAAAGATAATTTGAAAATAATTATACTTATCTGCCTCCTTTTTCAATTATATCATCAAGCGCTTGGATTGTCCCCACTGATCTCCCAGAAGCTGGATGTCAAAATGTGTTGTAGCATGCAAATTGTTTTAAAAGTTATAACAATGGTAGTAATATTCCCACTTATAACATAATTAATGCCATTGTATGCTGTATAGCTGTTGTAGTTTAGCATTGTCACTAGTCTGTCTTTCTTTCTTTCTTTCTTTCTTTCTTTTTCCTTCTTTCTTCAAGATTCTTGGCTACCTTTCATACGAAATGCATACAGACATACAGTTTTTTTTTCAATAAGAGTATGCAAAGAGCATAGGGCAATAAAGGTGTTCCCTCGACATGACACTGAAACCAAGATCCAAGTGCCACATGTACATTCTTAAAAACAATCTCTACATCAGCAGACATGCTCCTTTACTTGAGCATGTATGTTTGTGTATGGAGCAGACTCCCTGGTAACAGATTTTTTTGATTTGGAAGACTAATGACCATCTGGGACCAACTGATGACCAAGTGGGAAAACCTTTATTGGACAATCAGTTAATTTGCTGAGGTTGCTCAATCAGCTGTCTAGCTCCTAGATTGTCCATAGACGTACAGCCATCCTCAAATCTGCAATGTTATATGACCATCAACTTATGTCTATAGTATGTCTATAGTATCTTCAGCTATAGAAACCAAATTTGTCTTACTGACGTCTTTGGTTAAAAGACGGTTGATTGCTATGGCCTGCTATACTTTGATCTTTGCCGTGTTAATAAGCCTATGAGGAACAAACAGAAAAAGGAACATTTTCCTATAATTTTCTTTCAAATTGTATAATATTGTTGGAGTAATAATAATGTCAATTTCTACTTAAAAGAGAACTATGGCGTGTTTTTCCCCATAGTTATCTTAAGGGTCAGGGGAGGACATATACTAGCGTCCTCCCGTGACCCAATGCTCAATGTGGCTCACGGTATACTAAGACCGCCGCAGCCGGGATTGATCCCCACAATGCCATCCACATTCACCCAACTGCATGAGTGACAGCTGGCTCTGCAAATCTAGAGGCAGAGCCAGCTGTACCCACCATCTCCCCTGTCCGTTCCTGCAGTCAGCGCTGGAGGATCGGAGCGGGGAGGGGGGGAAATCCCTGCGGGGAGCGGTGACTGACAGTCACCACTCTCTGCAGGGAGATGATGGAGAAGTGAGCGAGCGACGGTATGCGTTTGCTCACTTCCCAATCTATTGAGCCGACGTGTGACAGTTTAATTGTCACACGTCGGCCTGAACTATGAGGATGAATGATTTTCACTCGCCTCATAGTTCTCCTTTAACTAATTGTATACTTTAGAGCAGGCTTTCTCACCCTTTTTACACTTGAATTTTTTTTAAGGCTTTGAGAAACCCCTGGATAAATATTTGATCTCTAGCACATGGGACGCTAGCATGATCCGTGAGCTGTAGATTAAACAATTAATAAAAGCGTAAATATTAAAATTTACAAACAATGCTTTGGTGTCAGAAACACTAAGAAGGAAAAGGTATTTCATTGAAAAAAAAATGTTGCTAAACCCCGATTGTGAAATCCTGCTCTATAGTCTGCACATAACTTTAATGTTCTCCATTCCTATTTTCCTTTCCATGCAAAACCCAGTTGAGAAAACCTGCTTTAGACATTTGTGAAAGGGTGAAAGTCAGTCGCCTTTCTTTATATACTAGCAAATGTGAGCACTTTCTGGACACAAGGCTGATGAAAGCAATCTGGTATCTCAGAAGAGCGGGAATAGACTAATGTCAGCAAAAGTGTGTTTAAAAAAAGGTACAAAGGTAAAGCTCATTTGTAACCGACATATAAATAATTGTGAATGCAAGGAGCCAGACAATACTATAGCACACAAATCCATGAAGAAAATATAACCTCTTTACAATTCTTACACTCTTGGTGACAGACTCAATTACTAAAGAAGATGGGAAAAGTTCACTGAAAAATATGTTAATATTAATTTTAGTTACCCATTTACTGTATATAAAAAACGAATTCCTTTACACTTTGAATACCCATTCATGTGCAGATTCTTTTCACATGATTGAATAATTGAAGTGAATATTATTTTCTTTTTTTTAGTGAAGATTTTCAACTTCCTTTAGATTGTAAGATCTCACGGGCAGGGCCTTTCTTACAATCTTGTTCTGACTTGTAATGCAACTGTATAGTCTTCTTCATATTGTAAAGCACTGAGCAAACTGTTGATGCCATGTAAATCCTGAATAATAATAATAATAATAATTCTTGAATCATTCTAAGTGTCAGTCTGTTTGTTTAGTCTTAAATGAATGTTGACTTCATAGCATGTGTCTGGTGTATATATGTTGGGTGAGTATAGAGGCTCCCCACTCAGGCCTCTTTATATTTCTACTGTGAGTAACCCTTTAGCTGGCCATACACGTCTAGATTATCTGCAGATTTTCAATAGTCAGATAGAAAAGTGCAACAGATTCCTTCATCTACGCTAAACTGTGTGGATGGAGGAATCTCCCACTGGGCCAAGCTTCAGTATCTTGCTAGTCGGCCCCACTGGCTCTCAAAAAACTTGAACAATACTTGCATCCAATCACATTGTTCAGGTATTTTGACAGCCAGGGGGGCCGACTAGCAAAATACTAAAGCTTGGCCCAGTGGGAGATTCCTCCATCCACACAGTTTAGTGTAGACGGAGGAATCTGTTGGACGTTTTCCATCTGACCATTGAAAATCTGCAGATAATCTATAGGTGTATGGCCAGCTTTACACTGAGAGCAGTAGCATCATCTTGTCTTTTATTCATCTTGTTGATATGTTCAAAGCAGTCCATAGGAACATATTTGTAAAGCAATAGAATCAAATATAGTATATATATAGTATATAATATAATACACCTGCAGTAAATGTTTAGAAAATGTCACATTCATGGTTTTATGTTTCTGTGCTGTTAATTGTTCAAGAAAAAGCCCATTATCTATGGATAGGATGCTTTGGTTTAGCTAGGGTAAAATTAAAAAAGCAATAAAAAATTATGTCATCACTTAAAATGCATTTACCTCATTGCCTTAACACAGTGGCGTCACAAGGGGGGTGCGGCCCGCACACGGGTGACACCATTGCCGTGGTGACACCAAAATGACTGACAGTCATTTTGGTGTCACCCCCTCTAAAAAGTCGGGCACTCGGTAATGGGCCGAGAGCCCAACAGTGTCAGGAGAGAGAAGGGGACCCGGCGGCATACCTCCCCCCGCTGGGTGAACGTCCCTCCTTTCTCTGCTGGCGTCCGTCACAAAGATGCGCGAATGGTGTCATGCGCACGTGCGATGACGACACGGCGGGTTGTCACCCAGTCTGGCGATCGGGTGACACCCGTCCTCGGGACGCCCCTGCCTTAATGTAATGACATAATTGCATCAAAGTGATACAATTATATTTAATATATATATCTAAGGCCAAAACCTTTTTTAGCTTTGCATAGAGTAGTGAATAGTTAGCACCCTCCATATCTCCAGATTAAGGACAATCCTCTCCCAGTTGTCACAAGAATAAATATTCCCAACCTGAAGACTTTCCCTCTATTTCAGACCCAGTTACAACTCTAATTTGTAGATGTCCCTTCCTTTGGAGACACTTTACAGATACAAAAAAGTCCCACCAATCATAAATACTATCACCACTGTTTTATAAGGCAGATAGCCTTGGGACCTGGTTGTAGATACAGTTTCCACCATTTGTTTCTTTACTACTGTTATCTATATTTTGATTGGATCACAACCATGACTTTTTCCCTGTTGTTTTTTTTTTCTCAATTTACTAAACATTAGTTCTTTTTTATGTGATTAGAAAAATATATTTGTACAAAAACCAACATATATTCATATGTGTGTTTAAGCATTTTGTTCTCACTGTTTAGAATCTTAAACTGAATTGTAAAAGAAATAAATGATGTATTATTAGACCAGATACACTCTTTTATTTCTCAGAAGGGATTTTTAGGTCATTTTTATTGTAGTTTTTCAGAGAGAAAAATTGCCCAGGCAAGAAATGTAATTCTGGGACAGGTGACATTTATATGGCTGAGTTTAATGTTAGCTGCTCAAGGATTTCTGTATGATGCCTCTGCTGACTGTATGGGGATAGATCTCTTAATAATGACCTTTTTACCTGAAATTGAAAAATGTTTCCGCCAACTATTTACTATTTATTACAACCCTTGCAGAATATGTGGACACTTTTTGTTTTACTCATTTTCTCCTTGTATGAATGATGGGTCTACACTCATGGCAGAAAGACAGTGAAAATGTTACCCATAAATTTTGACAATTAAAACGGAACTTTGTTCAGGTTATTGAGTTATCAGGTTTTTTTTTTTTAATGGTGTTGTCTGTTCATCCATTTGTGAGCCGAATGAAATGTGTGTTTGGCTTTCTCAATGTGCTATAGATGTAGCATGCCATCGTAGGTCATAACAATTGTTTAATACTTTAAAGAGGAGTTCTGTTAAAGAAAAACAAAACAAAAACAAAATCTATCTATTGTTTTGCTGTCCTTGCCACACACATACTTTCAGCGACTTTAGAGACTGTACATGTGGAACCTCTTTTTGATGGTAGCAAAGCTTTTCCACTTAAATAAAGGTGAATAACAGGACATGAAAAAATTATTAGTGTGTGGGAGGGAGAGCCTAATCTAGAGGGAGCATTTGCCAATTGAAATAAATATACAGTATATATTTTTAAATAAAAGCAGGTCAGTCATTGGCA
>NW_017307345.1:146450-155700 GCF_000935625.1 Nanorana parkeri
CGCTTGTGCAAAATCCCCAACCCCCCCCCCCCCCCCACCATCACCACCACCCCTGTATAGCAGGTGCCCTCTGGTGCCATTCATAACACGTTACTAGCACTCCCATTCACAACCCCGATCCACACTGCAGCATCAATGAAAAAACAGCTGTTTTTTTAAAAAGGAAATGCATAGTGGACTTATTTCTTTTCTTCTTTTTCTTTACATTGCTTACTGTGGCATATAAATAATTTATATTTTGAAAACCAAAACCAGCAATTAGTGGAAAAGCTTCACCCAAATAAGGAAGAGGGGAGGTAATTTGATATTGATTTGCTGGTGACAAGTGTTGCCTTTAGGTATCATGCACATGTGCATATTGTTCAAATACGCTGCATCTTTCTGCCAGAAGCTGCATGTTATGGTGTGTAATTATGCAGGCATGGCATTTAGAGCTTGACTTTTGTACTGGCTAGAATATGTATTCATTCTAGCCACTAGAATGCATTTACAAACATACACTTTTTTTTTTTTGTGTTTACATCCATATGCGTGTAAATTATGCCAGTAAGCTCCTCCAAATGCAGGTTTGGTGCATTTTACTTGTATGCCCCTGAGCACTGCTCTAAAATATGGATTTAAAGGCCACAATGTGCGCAGACACATTGGCTAAAATATTATATTTGGCTTTTACCCTGTGTTTTGATCCCTCTATAAGCTCTGAAGCTTTCTGCACTGGCATGAATATCCACTTCACAGACATCAATAGGTTTAACACATGTCAGTCTGGCCAGTGTTCCAAGTAAATGTAGCGAGTACTTAGGGATGTCCAGATACCAGTTCAGATACCAGTGCCAATACTTGTCATTTTCATGAGAACTACCAGGGTTGCAGCTGTGACTGGGCCCTGGCGCTCCACCACTGTCCTGAAATCATTAGTCTGTATTGTTTCAGAAAAACTATCACATGACAATAAACAAAAATGTATCAGTACTTGTATCTTTGAGTATTTGGACAAGTATCAGTACTTGTACTTGTACTTGTAAAAATGGTATTGGTGCATCACTTCAATGTATTTATAAAAATAAATAAAAAATCCATTAAAATGGGGATGTAAAAATCCCAGGAGCTACATATGCTCCTTAAAATGACAGCTGCCTCCCAACTTTTGAATTTTTCTCTAGTCTAGTCCTGGAGCTGGAAAAGTATCTGTATATGTACTTGTATTTGTACCGAGTATGGTACTTGGTATCTGAACATCCCTACTAGTACTGTATAAATTGAGGCAGTAGCCTGAGGACCAAGGCCCAGTGATTCCTGCATATACCTCATGTAGTCAGGACAGTGGCTTCTGCATTCCCAGCATGTCTTTAACTGGGGGCATTGGTAGGATTGTGAATGACCAAGGGCATCTGGAACACATTAGTAAAATTAATTCTGACACGACAAATGGTGGGAAAGGGCAGATTGCACCTTACAATGCAAGTGGTTGTAAGGGGAGTAATTAAACAGAACCTTTGCCTATTTGCTGTATTATTTGGCACATCTGCTGCAGTCCTTGGTCATGACTATGTAATGTACAACATAGTGTATGCGGTGCAGAGGTCAGAAGTATATAACTTGTATATATTAACGCTGTTCGGCTATTCACTTCAGGCTGGTATGGCTGATTTCAGCCGTATATCGGCTGAAATCAGCCATACATCGGGTGGCTTCACGTGGGCCGAACATGCTCAGCATGGTCGGCCGACCCGATGTGCAGGAGGAGTTCGACTAAGCCGATCCAACATCTGGATCGGCTAAGCTGAACCTCCGGCAGGCTACTCGCTGCTGTTCGGTCTATTCTTATAGATGCCGAAAAGCAGTGAGTGAATAGCCGAATGCCGCCCTCCGAGGGACCGAGCAGAACAGAAAAATAGTTAAAAAAGTACAAAAAAAATAAATAGAAAATGATTGTGCGGAGACGCGCTCGCCTAAGTTCGGGAGCTGTACAGGCTATTGTGAATAGCCCGTACAGCAGCCCTTCGGTTCTATTGAACCGAAGGGGTCCTGGGGCCGAAGCTAGCCGAAGGATCGGCCGAAGCTACGGCTAGATCCTTCGGCTGCTTCGTGAATAGACCCCATAGTGTATAAAATGCATGGGTTATGACAATGTAATGTCCAACAAAGTGTAAAGAGTTTAGTAGTCGGGACTATGTAATACACAACATAGCATTTACATGGCAGCAGTCAGAACTATGTAGTGTACACTGTAGCAAATACAGTGCAGCAGTCAGAGTGCAGAAACCAGGACTATGCAATGCACTGCACAGCTTGCAGACTGAAGTGTTCAGTAGCAAGCACTTTGTTAAATACTGGTGATCAGTGATGAATGCCCCAGGTAATGTTGGTGGTCTGTGATGTGTATGTCCCCTTAATTGGTGCTGGTCATTGGTGGCATGAGCCCCCTTAGGTTGTGTTGGTTAGTGGTGCGTGCCAACCCTTAAAGTGACCTTACCACTTAAACTGACCTTGTCATTGCCTATGCCTCTAATCACTTTACTGCATAAATAATCTTATGTATCTGACACTTCTGGGTACATCAGATGCCTAGTCCCGCTCTGCATTCTGTGGTTCCTTTCGCTAACCCCTAAGTCACTACAATGTGTGTGAAGTTGGTGGTATGAGCAGTGGGGCAGGTAAGCATTCACAGTTTTCTTTTACAGGCTGGGCTATATAGATACTTACTGCTGATCAGTCATCAGCAGTAAGGTGGTCATTTGTGTGCGCCTCCTTACTAGTGATCAGTCCTGTGTCCCTACTTTCATTGGTGGTCTATGGGAACAGTGTTTATATACAGTAGAAGCACTGCAAAGGAGCACTGCAAAGGTCCCTTGTCACTTCCATTCCAGCTTCTGGATCTTGAAAGAGTGAACTGGAACTATGTTGGGAGCATTGATCTGGATATCTTCCTCCGTGATGCTGGCTGCATAGAACAGAGCTAGTCAATCAGACAGTTAGAATGACTTGCTCTATGAGATCTTGTTAGACCTGGTGATGAGAGCAGACAATCTGGGGCATGTGGCTTCAATGCTGTGGGCCAGTTCCACCATTGCTCAGAACCCTTTGTAATACAGGAGTTGAACTCCAGATAACAGGTGGCCACATTTCATTGTATCGTTGTCAGGTTATGGCGTACATGGGGGCACAAAAGCAGTTTTCACCTTTTCCCCTGCTGAACATATGTTCATGGGTACTTGACTGCCCTGTTACCGAAAATAGAAGGCAGCAGAGTTTTAATTGAATAATTTTTTTTTCTGCCAATAAATGAGAGCATTGTCAAAATGCAAATTTCAGTAAGAATAAAGCCATAAGAATAGCTTCTTAGGCCTTGCAGCATTTTTTTTTTTTGATGCACTGTTTGGCATAGAAAGTCCTGCCCCATCAGATTCATTCTACAATATTCACTAAAGCCTTTATGAGTGATTAATATTTTTTATTTGGGCTGTATAAATGGCAGATATCTTGAACTCATCCTAATCAGTGGAAGTACGGGGAATTGAGCTTTCATCCTTAGTGCTGCTACTTCTGCATTTAAAATAAACATAATACATTTGTACATTTGTATTGTATTATCAGGATACAACCTGATAATATCTATACTTAGTGGTGATTTTTGACCTGACTGGACTTTAAAATTCAATCCAAAGATAAAATGTGAGTTTTTCATTCTTCTTCTTTAAGAGGAAGTAAAGCAAAAGTATTCTGTGTCTTTACAAAAAGACTATGTGGTAAATACAAAGCTTACCACAGAAATAAAAATATTTCATTTAAGTCAAGTAAATATTTTACTTGTACAACGTAGCAGTCTGTGCTCACTGGCTTCATTAAAAACACATGCTTTTATTATACCTATACGGCTCCTGAGCTGTTTTATTGTCTATATTTTTCATGCTGCCAATATTCTTGACTGTAAAATATAAATAACTTATGTTTCAAACATATAAGTCAAGATTACTATTCTTGTATGAGCAGTTAAAATCAGATTTTCTTCACATTCTACAGTGACCTAATAAGATTCATTTATCCCAGATGTATAAGATTTCTTTGTAGCTGTTGGTATTTTAAGTTATCTTTAGTGAAAGCAGTAAACTGGGTTGTGGTATGCTAAATACTGGGCTTTCGTTATAAATATTAAGACAACCATTTTATGGAAAAGGTTTGTAAAGGGAAGGCTGTTCCTCCCAACTTTCTGAGATAAGTTTTTAAGCATAAACTAAGGGATTTATCAAAGCACCATCCCTTGCCAAATGGCTCAGTTATGCAGACTATGAACTATGAATTAATTTGCCAAAATAATATATTCTCCATACTGCTTGTCTGTATACACTGAGCTGTATGTAATATACATCATCCTGCTTAGCTATACTGTATATTTTATATTCCATGTTGCTGAGCTATATACATTGTACTGTACAACTATTTGCTTTGCACTGCTTGACTGTATACTCTGTTGTACGTGATATTGTCCACACTGCTTAGTTGCGTGCAGTATGTTGAACATTACATTCTCAATACTGATCTACTGTGTTTACTGTACATTATATACTCTCTATACTGTTTAGCTGCACACTATACCCTCTAGATCAGGGGTAGTGAATACTTAGAATTCAATGGGGTTTGGTAAATAAAATTTTCATTGAGCCGAGGTCCGAATTGCGGTCTGGACAAAATGGTCAGTCAGTTCATGCCCATACCACGGTCTGTCATTTAGGCTTCATTCACACCAGCAGCTGCACAGCAACTCACAGCTGCTGGAGTGTGTTTCTAGGCACAGTGCATTGCACTTTTCTTTTTTTTAAACTTTTTGTTAGAAGTCCCCCCCCATCCCCGTTTACATACACGTGCACGCCTGGCACACACATTTTCATTAGAATTAGATGGCGGGGGGCGGCAGGGTTGGTTTTAATTTTGTTTTCATTTTTTATAATATTTTACTCTTTTATCACCGTTTTTATTTTTATTTACTAAACATTTGACTATTTATTTACTAAACTATCACAAGCAAGCCCCTAGGTGACAGGCTCTTTTTATGGAGACATCAGCGGTCAATTACACCTCAATAAGACCCGGAACTTCAGCTGGCTTCTGACAGCTGAAACATGAAGCGCTGAGAGCAGGGCTTCATGCTTCAGTGATCATAGAGCAGATCACGGAATGGACGTTCCCTGGTTTGCTCCCACTTTTCATCCTGACACTCTTTTCCAGGGTCCCGGGCTCCCCAGAGGAGCGGGGAACCCCAAAGAGCATGGCATGAGGGACATGTTGCAGATGGGGGCAGGCAGGCACGATCATGGCAGTGATCTGGGTGGCTGTACAGTCACCCGGATCACTTGTAGTATTAGCAGCCTGACTCTTTGGTTGCTAGGAAGCCAGTGGTCCTAGCAGCCAATGGCTGAGGCAGAGGGGGGCCTGCACTGGGTTATGGCTGGGCGCATGCGCAGTTCACATTTTCGACCGGGACGCGAGGAGAGACACAAGGTAAGTCTATGGACGCGTGCACCCGAATGCAGACACCGTTGGCCAGGAAGTGCCAGCAAGCTCAGAGGAGTCAGCTCTGGATCGGAGACCTGCCGCAGCGCTGGAGGGACAGATGAAAACGACAGGAAAGAAGAAGAAGATCGGATTAAGAAACATCATTTAAGGTAAGTGCTTTCATTAACATTGGGGGGAGGGAAAAATATTTTTTACTTTAATGTCACTTTAAGTATAGGTCCCACATAATGATCAAAATTTACAAAGGAACATTTTCTGCTAGGCCCTTTTCGTTACATGGAGGATTGATGACTCTTTCTCCTCACTTTAACTACATACAGGAGGCATTTTTGGGAAACCAGGGGAGCACAGCCAGTAGTGCCTTAATACACCTGCGCTGGGGAAACCCAGAGCCTAGAGCCAGAACTACATGGTACCAACTCATTCACCAACCATACTGGGGAAACCCAGGACACAGCTTGCACTATCGAGGTCTTTAAGGCCACAACACTTTGCACACCAATAAGCTGATGTTCAGCTATCCAAGTTTCAATGACTCATTGGGAGGGGGTCAGCTGTTTTAGAATCCAACTCTAGTGTCACACAGTTTCCTGTGGAGAAAATGTTCAACATTTTCAGAAAAGTACATAAAACATTTTACAAAGTCAGAAATTTGAGTCATGAATGTGCATCATCACTGCACATCTACATTACCACAATAAATGCTTATTATGTACAAAGTTGGAAATGGGCTTTAAACCAGCATTTTGCTAATTTATTTTTAACAGAAGCTTTAGATTCTGAAAGCCTTTTGCAACTGCATAATAGTCAAGGATCACCCAGATGTGTTTACCATAATGAGAGAGCAATAAAACAAATGATCAGTGATAAGCAGAAAAGAAATTAAGTATATTTCTCTCCCTGAACTAACAGTGCTAATAAACAATATCCTGTCTGCTTTTGTGAATTCATCAGTTCTTAGTATACATGCGGTGTTAGCACTTTCTCAAACATAGGGGTATTATTAATACTGAGATGATTAGAATGTTTTTATATTTTGTTGAGTTTTGTACATTTGTGGAACTGGAGAACATTTACTTTAAAGGAGAACTATGGGGTTAAGGCTTTTCCCCATTGTTCTCCTTAGGGTAACGGGAGGACACAAACTAGCGTCCTCCCGTCACCCTAGGCTCAGTATACCGCGAGCTGTAGCTCGCAGTCTATTGAGACGCCGCAGTATATGGCGAGCTGCTGCTCGCGGTATACTGAGGCGCCGCAGCTGAAGCGGATCCCGACAATTATGTCTGGATCCGCCCAGCTGCGTGACTGACAGCTGGCTCTGCCTATCTAGAGGCAGAGCCAGCTGTACCCGCCCCTCCCCGTCCGTTCCGCCAGTTAGCGCTGGCGGATCGGAGCAGGGAGGGGGGAATCCAGCCCCTCCCCTGTCATGGCAGAGAGCCGTGACAGGATCGAGAGGTGAGCGAACACTGGTATGTGTTCGCTCACCTCCCAATCTACTGAGCTGACCTGTGACAGTCTCATTGTCACAGGTCGGTTAGAACTATGAGGTGAGTGAAAAGCACTCATCTCATAGTTCTCCTTTAATGAAATCCATTGCTGTTCTTTTTATTTTTCGGTAGATTTTTTTTGCCAAGACAAATAACTAGCATAGTGTTAAAGCAGCTAGCCCTTTGTTGGAGACATTTGCCAACAGTAATGCCTTGTGCATATACTAGTGTTGCCAGCTGCTTACTGGGGCCTAAATATGAAGGTTCTGCAATCTCCTGATAGCAAATTCCCATGTTCTGCAATAGATTGCTGGTGTTACCATATTTCTGTTTCTAAAACTGCAGCATTACCTCTACCTCTGCAAATGTAACCTTATTTTGTTCTGAATTGTATGATTTGTATTTTATTTCAGAATTTAACTAAAAGTTATTTACTGTAATAAACTGTATATATGTTAAAAACTACTATGTAATGAAAAGAGCAAACTATTACAGTAAACATCATACCATGTTCATCTACATAAACATGGTTATACCTAACTATATATTGAGGAGAAATCTAGTGATTTAATCCCTATATACAGTTATTTTTCTAGCATTAGTTTTCTTTTTTAATCCTGAAAATAAGACACTTCCGGCCCCTAGGTGGCTATATTTACTTCTTCACTATCTATGGAAGGAACTATTGTTACCACAGGCTGGATACAACAAAGATACGGCTGTTTGTGCTTCATTTCAGCACAAAAAAGGTCATTGAATTCTTGGCAGGATTAACAGGTATTGTCTGTGCTTACTGAGAAACTTCTTACCCTGAAAGTGAAAACTAATGCAGCCACCACATCAAAGACTGGTAAGATGCAATATAATGCATTTTTGTTTTTTGATTTAGTTACAATTTAATTTTTCATCTGGTCTGAAATGTAAAATGTGGGGGTCTTGCATAAAATTTCATCTGGCACTTGGGGATATTTGCTTGTGCTAATGAAAATATTTGCACATATGAGGTGCACACAAATGAACATGATTGTACTATTAGTGAAGTGAGACATCTTTAGCACTTGCCGCCATATACTGTAGCCTCCAATCTTTGTAAACCAGGCCTCTGGGGTAGGGGCTCCATATAAGCTTTAATATGTTAATGTAATTTCAAAAGCATTAAAAAAAAAAATGTTTAAAAGGAGAACTATGAGATGAGTGATTTCCACTCACCTCATAGTTCTAGCCGACCTGTGACAATGAGACTGTCACAGGTCGGCTCAGTAGATCGGGAGGTGAGCGAACACATACCAGGTTCGCTCACCTCTCGATCCTGTCACGGCTCTCTGCCGTGACAGGGGGAGGGGCTGGATTCCCCTCTCCCCGCTCCGATCTGCCAGCGCTGACTGGCGGAACGGACAGGGGAGGGGGCGGGTACAGCTGGCTCTGCCTCTAGATAGGCAGAGCCAGCTGTCACTCACGCAGCTGGGCGGATCCCGTCATCTACGTCGGGATCCGCTCCGGCTGCGGCGTCTCAGTATACCGCGAGCTGTAGCTCGCGGTATACTGAGCTTAGGGTAACGGGAGGACGCTAGTTTGTGTCCTCCCGTTACCCTAAGGAGAACTATGGGGAAAAACACTGACCCCATAGTTCTCCTTTAAGTAGGCAGCTTTATTTAATACCACCTTGTTATCCTACCATGAAGGTCCTTGCTAAGGAACTTCCTGTTATAAGGTGGCAACATTCTGTCCCTGTCTCAGAGCTGCGCACCTGTCTTGAGACCCTGTCTCACAGACTTCCTAATCAGACTACAAGTGGAACACACAAGCACATTCCACTGTTGTAACCACTGGGAAACCTGCCCTGAGAAATGCTATGTAGGCATTGCTGAAGTGCATTTTTTATAGTCAGTAAGGGGCTGCAAAATGGCTGCAGGAGATCAGCTTGAGATGCCATAAAGGATGCAAAAGGTGAAAACAAGTATTTTAAAAAGAAAATGCAATTTTTTATTTTTTTTCAGTGAAACAAATGTTATACACAAATGTTCAGATAAGATATCTTCCAGGCAGGGATTACAGTGTTTGCATTGAGTCAGCCAGTTTATAAACTTCCATTGAGAAGGAGTAGTAAAGCATGACCACTGTGTAAAAGTAGCAAGCAGAACCTGCATATACATTGAGCATTTATGGCTCTCCTCTGTTCCCATTGTAGATATATAATTACAAACTATACATACAAACACATCTTTTTGTACATAATTAATTATAAGAAC
>NW_017307345.1:155884-166899 GCF_000935625.1 Nanorana parkeri
ATTTTTTTTTTAAAATAAGGTAATATTGTATAATAATATTTTGTACTCTTCTCTTTTGCCAGCAGATGGAGCTTTAGGCAACTTTTTATGTTTTTCCAGACTCTTGGGTTGCTTTTTTAATAACGATCCTGTTTACCTCCTGTAAAGAGGTGAATTGGTTGCTCGTTATCAGATAGTTCAGCTGGAGGTTTTAATTGGACAAACCACAGTTTCAAAACAGGCTAAGGCTGGGCACACACCTTACAACCATCGCAAGACTTTTGTCTTGCGATGGTTGTAAGGTACTTAAAAAAACGTACGATCTGATGTGGCAAACACAAGGCCCGCCAGGCTATTTCATGTGTCTCTCGCACCTTTCCTGCAGCTTAAAATTTTTAAACCGAGCAGCATATTTCCTCCTTCCTGGTGGATCCACACCGACTGCACCTGCTGACTGACCTCCGGTGAGACCTCACATCCCTCTTGAGACTTCCCACAGCCACCTGATGGTCCGCACAGCCCACTATAGAACCTAACAGTAAAGACTAATTTGCTGCGCTTTGTCTGTGTCCCAATGTGAATCTTCAAAAACAACAATGTGCAAATAATAATTATATAATAAATATAAATACATACTTTATTTTACTGATCTATCTTTTATAGTTTGATGTTGCTTACCAGACTGATTTTGCCTAAATGTTCTTCATTTGACCATGGTGGAACATCTCATATTTTATTTTTGTACAGAATTTAGTCTCTCGGTACTCTAAAGTATTTATATGTGTCAAACAGACTTTGTGACATTGTTCATTTCAAGGAAAAATGCGTCACAAATTCATGTGGTCTTCAGATTGCACAACAACAGTGCCTAGAGACCTTCATGGAAGGGGTTTCCATGGCCGAGCAGATGCATCCATGCATCACCAAGTGCAATGCAAAGCGTCGGATGTAGTGGTGTAAAACACGCCGCCACCAGACTCTAGAGTGTTCTCTGGAGTGACAAATCATGCTTCTCTGTCTGGCAATCCGATGGATGTGTCTGGGTTTGGCGGGTGCCAGGAGAAGCAAGGTCCATAAAGACATGGATGAGTGAGTTTGGGGTGGAGGAACTTGACTGGCCTGCACAGAGTCCTGACCTCAAGCCGATAGAAAACCTTTGGGATGAATTAGAGCGGAGACTGCGAGCCAGGCCTTCTCATCTAACATCAGTACCTGACCTCACAAATGTGCTTCTGGAAGAATGGTCAAACATTTCCATAGATACACTCCTTAACCTTGTAGACAGCCTTCCCAGAAGACTTGAAGCTGTTATAGCGGCAAAGGGTGGGCCAACTCAATATTGAACCCTACAGACTAAGACTGGGATGCCATTAAAATTAATGTGCGTGTAAAGGCAGGCGTCCCAATACGTTTGGCAATATAGTGTATAATACTAGCTTCCCTATTTATGAAAAATGTGTAGTTTTCTTTCTTTATCATGTCCAGAACTAATAAATTAGACTAAAATTAGACTAATTTTTTTTTATTTTATTCAGGTACATATGAAATATTGTATATTAATATTTTGTATTTTCAGTCTAGCCAGCAGGTGGAGCACTAGGCTCCTTTTTAGTATATTGTTAGATACTCAAGATGTAATTTACACACCCAACCAATTTAAAGTAGTTACTTACTCCCTCTGCCGTAACTCTCCCTGCCTGCTCTGCTCAGACAGGCTGTTTGACGTTTCAGTCAGATTCAGTATATTACAAATAATCATTTAATACATGACAGAGCATTTTCAGAGCAGTATGGGATATCTAAAGAGACAGCATATCAGAACATCTTGCTTTTGTCTAATTGATACCTGGGACTTAGCGGTTTGATAAATGATCAGTTACTGTTGTGATGACTACAGGCCTATTTCAGCACACCAAAAGAGTAATTGTGCTAATAATACAAAAAGGAGACTAGAGCTCCTCCTGCTTGCTGGATGAAAGAGCAGACAATAATATGCTATATTTAATCTTTACATGACTATGATAAAAAACAAATATTTTCTAAAATGTATTTTTCCACACACAATAGACCACAATAAACAAAGAAAGAAACAAATCCAGCATACATCTCCTTTGATAAATAAACACAAAGTGCAAAGGACATTAATTCATAACAAACGACAGCATGTCAGTGTACTGCAAATTAGTAAGAAAGCTTAAACCTGAATGGTTGTCATGTTTTACTGTATGTTACATTTGCATTACCTAAATAAATAACCTGTAAATGTGAATAAATAGTTCTTTTAAAGTTATTTAATAGAGTTAAATAATTAATGAAGTAATTTAAATTATGTAAATGAACTATTCCTTGCCTGATGTAATAGGCAATTCAAGGCTCCTTTCACACAGGCTTTCTGATCAGGTCTGGCTGTCAGTTTTTCAGAAGCCTGATATTAGTGAATGGGCAGCTGAATCTAAATGGAAGTGCAGAGATCCATTTAGCCAGACCTGATCATGCCGGATTAGGCCTCATGCATACTTCATACCAAAACGCTGAGTTCAGGTGCGTTCAAAGCACATTTCTAAAGGCACCTGGACTCATGTAATGCTTTTCTGTGACTGAATGCACACCTAGGCATCCAGCAGCATCTAGGTGCTTTCAGTCTAGGTCAGCTTACCCAAAAGATTAATTTCTGCGTTCCAGGTTCGACTAGACCAGTTTTATGCAGCTAAACGCATGTAAACGCGTATAAATGTGACTAAGCCCAGCACAGAAAAAAGTGATCTGGGAACCATAAAGTTGTTTATACTTAAATATAACTTCTGTCGGGCTTAAACGCAGCCTGCTAGTGAAATGGATCTGAACCACAACTGGGTTCACACAAGATGTCTGCTGCTGTTCCTAATTATGTCGTTTTCGGTGCACCGGAGAGAAATCACAAACTCAGGATTAAGGTTTATGACGCATCTGCTTTATTCAGGGCGGTCTCTCTCCTTTATACACATGGCTAGGGTAACTTTACCATTTGGGCCATATGCATGAGGCCTTAGGGGTAACCGGATGGACACCCGTACTGCCCATACACTAAAATAGGGTCCCATAATGTCAGTTTCTACTGCAAGATGGAGGAAAAAACTGCATAGACACATATGTCTTAGCGGTATCATCTGTTCCGATCAGGGGGGGATCTGTGCACATGCATGTGCAGAAAGGCTGCTGGAAGCCATGTCAAAGGCAGCGGAGAGCTACATATGACTTCTAGGAACTGGTTGGGGTATATTTCTCAGCTGTGCAGGATCCTTGGATAGATTCTTTTAAGTTGTACTCCTATTGCTCTAATAATGCTATTAATAAGCATTAGAAGAGAATTACATAGTTACATAGTATTTGAGGTTGAAAAAAGACACAGGTCCATAAAGTTCAACCTTTGTGTGGGTGCGTGTGTGTTTGTCTCTTGTGCGTGCATATGTGTCTTGTGTGTGCATGTGTGTCTTGTGTGTGCATGTGTTCGTAAGAGTCCCTGTGTGGTCTAGTATTTACGTGTACCTGTACCCCTGTATGCTACGGTCTCTTATGATAAAATCTAATTGATTTTTGAACAAATCAATATTTTTTGTAGGTACCACTGCTTGTGGCAGACAATTCCAAAATGTAACCGCTCTAACTGAAAAGAAGACCCTACACGCCTTGTGGATAAATCTTTTCTCCACCAATTTTAGGTAGTGGCCTCTAGTCCTTGTTACGGAGTTTACAGTAAAAAGTTTAGTGTCGATGTTGCCATCACCACTAAACATTTTGTACAACAAAATAATGCCCCCTCTTAATCTCCTCGCTTTTCTTATAATAGACAATGTAATGTATTGCAGCGATGCTCTGCAATATCTATTCACTCAGCTTCTCTATCTGGAAACAAGCAGCTTGTAAATCTGAGAATTGCAGCTTCCAGCAGAGGTTTCTGGAGCATAAGTGGGCTTATATCATCAGAAGCAGCATATGGTCCTGATTGATCATTTTTAGAGCAAAAGCCAGCTAGAGTGAATTCTCTCATCCAGCCTGCTTATTTCACAGACACTTGTGTGATATGGGCCTGTATATATACCCATTAGTCTGACAACAAAAGCATGTCGAGTGGTCCGGAGTGCGGTCATGCATGCCTCAAATGGCTTTAACCTGCTTAGAAAGAACATGGGTTATTAGTGGCAAGTAATGCAACCAGGAAATCACCTTGTAGTTCAGCCTAACTGTTTTTGCTTTACAAGAAAACTATTGCATTTCCAATGATTACATTGTTAGTACCCTGATAGAAACAGTGGGAGACAATCTAAAATATTAGTGGATGCTTTTTTATGTTGGTTAACATTTGTTTTTCTTTACGTGTTTTGTTCTTGGAGGTAAAAGCAAATGTCAGGGCAAAAAAAAAAAATCATTGGATAGTGCAGGATCTTTCCCGGTTTCAGCGCATCTCTGTATAGCTTCAGTAGCTCACTATATGCTGACTTTGAGTCACAGGAGTACATTAGTAAATGTATTCTTGTAATGCAAAAGAGAAGTAAAGCCCAAAATAAAGTTTGGCTTTACTTCTCTTTTAAGAATGCCTTATGCTTCAGTGTGTGGCAGTTCTCAAACCATTTGTCTTCAAGCAATGCAACATTTTGATACCATACAATGACCTGCCACTGAAGTATTTGTCAGTTACTAATATTACTATAATACATATGTATGCACTTTTGGAATTGCCATTCTGGCTTCTTTTCTAAATTTAGATTTTATGTATTTTGTTTACATATATATATATTTTTTTTATCAGGGTTTCCCTGGACCAGGAAAATATGAGATTACACGTCAGTTTGATACAGCAAACAGGCTGACCAAGTCTGCTGATGTTCCTCGACCACCATTTCTTTCTCTGGCAAAGGTAAGAAAAGCTCACATGTACTGTATAAGAGTCATTATCATGGTATGTGCATTTATTGTTTTAATTTTTCATCTTAACATTTAGTTATTAAATTGTGAAAAAAATGTTGCATGGCATTTGATTTTTTTTACATTTCTGGACAGGAATTGTGTCAATGACAACTGTTGTACTCATTGCTTACCAAAAGTACTTTTGTGTCATTGCTAATCACTCTTCAAAATCTAAAATTTGTAACACCAAAATCCTACATACCTCCAGCAACATTACTTACAATCAGAGGCGTAACTAGAATCTTCAGGGCCCCAGTGCCAGGAACCATAAAGGGCCCCCCCCCTCCAACCCCACGGCACTGCATGGTTAACAGGAAGGCTGCCGAGGTCCCCAGCAAGCATGGGACCTCAGGCAGCTGCTTGTTTAAAATTTTAGTGCCGGTGTTCTGTCGAGAACGCTGACCCAGTATCTGTGTTTATGTACAGACGTGATTAACGAGGAAACCGGCATTTATTTACAAAGTATTTGTTTGTAATGGTTAATTGTGACCGTTAATGATATGCCGTCCATGGCAGGAAATTATGGACAGAATATTATTATCGGTCACAATTAACGAATTAAACGAAATACTTTGTGAATAAATCCCGGTTTCCTCGATAATATTGGTCTGTGTGTAAGAGCAGATGCTGAGGTCGGAAAATTCGACTAGGTCAGTGTTCTTGACCGGTATCTGCGTTTAGTATCGGGGCATTTTCACGAGTATGAATACTTGTGAAAATGCCCAGTATTAACACTGGTGTATCCCTACTTAAAAATATAATTGCTGGGACTTGTAGTCTACAAGTCCCAGCAATACATTATAATAAAAGTAAGGTATGCAGAATACCACCAGCATCCAACCCCCCCCCCCCTCACATCCCACTCCAAACTTACCTTCCCTCTCCTCAGTCTCCTGCAGGCCCATGGCCCTCTCTCGGCGGCGCTGAGCGGCTGAGCGTCGCATCACTGTTGTGGGCGGAGCTACAGGTGGAGTCCTCTGGGCAGTCGCTGGCCAACCACAGTAGGACCCCCCCCCTGGAGCGCCGCCCACAGTAGTGACGCAACGCTCCTCCATCCTGCCCAGAGGACGGTAAAAAGGACCCCACGGACGGTAAAAAAAACAAAAACGCGCAAGCTACGGCGCTAGGCATCGGGGCATTTTGACAAGTACAAGTACTTGTCAAAATGCCCTTATCGGGCCCGATTCCGATGCTAGCATCGGTATCGGGACATCCCTAATTGTAACTTTAGTCTCCACATTTTAATCATACTACAGTAGAAGTCGAAAAATTTGTATTTTTACCATAATGAATAATCTGTAGGCAAAAGAAAAAAACAAAGTTTCTTTTGACAAAAAAATTTGAATCATAACCAAGCAAATTATATTAATTTTAAGTATTTTAGGTAATTTTTCTTTTGCCTGCATTATTTCTGTAGCTATGGAGACAGGCCATTGTAGCAACTTATCTCAACTAAATGCCAAATCGGAGGGTCTGCTTGCTATAATCACATGATCAATGCCAGTGTTTTAAAAGGTAACAAAAAACTGTACCCCTGGTTCCCTTTAAACAGCCTTGGTTAGCATAGTGCTTACTGCAGTAAACCTGGGGATGTTTGAAATTCTAACATTATAATGCAAAATGGCTCGTATAGTGATTATATATGCTATCATTTGTTATAACTTTTATTTTTCTATAAAAGTTGAGTTTCCTTTTTTTATTCAAATTGTGTTGACTTACATTTTCCTTGCTTTTTTCATCAATATTCAAACATGATATTTGAAAACAGGAAAACACAGACTAACGAAAAGTTGTTGCTAGGACTTCAAGATAAAAATAAAAATGTATATGTATTTTTAATATTTTACATTTTGTTTGGTACATTGAACTGTGTGGGTTGCAGCATTGATACCGAATTCAGTTAGAAAACACTTTTAGGTTACAGAAAGGAAAGTCTGTTAGTGGTGTTGAGGTAATCTTTTTGGAGATTCCATATTTTTTTGTACTTTATGTATAGCAAAAAATAAACTGCCATGGTTATCCAGTGTCACTAACAGGGTTATTCACAAAAGGGTGAAGAGTTTGGAGAAGGCAGGAGAAGTGAACAATGTGGGACAACATAGCTGATTTGGAGAAATTCTCCAATTCAACTCACTTTCCAGTTCAGCTGTGTTCACTTCTCCTGCCTTCTCCAAACCCTTCAACCTTTTGTGAATAATCCTGTAAGAGTCATTCACGGGCTTAAACTAAGATATTTTCCTGTTATTTTTTATAAATCGTGCCCCTTTAAATTTTCATCTCAACATTCTTCTAGTCTCCTGTGAACTCCCTGACTGCCTGTGTAAAGAAATCAGATACTGTCACAAGAGCAAGTTGATTAGTACTAGCATTGTGCCTTACAGGTTTGCTATGATATATCAAAATGAGCTCTTCCACAGCCATGCAGCATGACCCACTGTTACACACACAGCAGAAATTCTACAACGTTGTTTCAATGGTTTGGCTGCAGGTTTGCTTAAAGAGTGTTCTATAGTTGTTGGATAAACTTATATACAGTCAAATCTCTAAACATTTTACTGCCTATGCAGCTGCCAGTTATTTCATAATATTTAATATTATTTTCTTGTGTGCCACACTAGCGATTTCTACCTGTGAAATCAATCACCCCAGCCCCAGGCGCCTATAATGAACAGCGTACAGCATTTGAGTCTTTGAAGAAAACATCAAGCATGGCACAAATACCATTTGGTTATAAGGCAGTGCGCTTTTTACAAGACTCAAGATTGCAGAAAACACCAGGTAAGCAATTAAATGGGGAAAAGGACTGAGGGCACATTAGCATAACTCTGCTATAATGTGCTGCATTGTTTTATGCTTTTTATGCATTTTGCTCACATTGTAACATGACTTTATAGGGGGCAATTTATCAAAACTGGAGCAGACAATCTAGAGTGGTTGCCCATTGCAACCAATCAGCCTTTCTCTTCAGATTGCTCAGGTAAGATTTGAAAATGAGACAGAGAAGCTGATTGGTGCAGTGCAGATTATGTCTTCTCCCGTTTTGATAAATTCCCCTCTTTGTGTTTTACATGTTGTGCTGGTTCTTTATGCCTTTTGTTAGCAGTCGTATGCATTAAATCATAAATGAAATTCAGTTTGGTTAACATTTTTGCTTTGCAATTCTTGGTCCTTGCTTTTAATCTCACCTAAGATACTAAATACTATTTATACAGACTTTGTATGTTCTCCCTATGTTTGCAAGGGTTTCCCTGAACTCACTGCACAGTACAAGATCAAAAGGGCCAGCACAGTCTCCAGCAGCTGTCCATCTACTGGCTTAAAGAAGGGAGAGCGGAGGAAGGAGAAGTGGGGAGCATGGGAGTGCTTTACCTTGCTGTGTTTGTGTGTGTTGGTGGAGACACACACACAGCTTACTAGCACACACAAGGGTGCCTCCATAACACGTTGCAAGGGAAAGGAGCCACCCTACAACAGGATATCAGGACTACTGTATTTGCCGCCGTATAAGGCGACTGGGCGTATACGACGACCCCCTACTTTTTGTGTTAAAATATAGGTTTTGGGCTATACTCGTCGTATAAGACGAGTATAGCCCAAAATAATGTTTAAATGCACCCACTAACCTCCATGGCGGTATTCCCAAGTGTGGCTCGGGGTTAATTTTCAGTACCATAAGCGTTAACCTCGAGCAACATTTGGGATTACAGTCTCTTACCTTGTCCACTATCCCCGCAGTGTCCTCCATCTTCCGGGTGCCGTCCCTCAGCTACATACAGTATACCGCGATGAGCCTTTCACGGCAGGCTTTGTATTGGTTACTACAAAGCCTGCCGTGATTATACGCCGGCAAATACGGTAGTACTCAGGGGACCAGCTGATTCTGCTGGAAACAAAAACTTTTAAAAACCAAGGAGCAGCATCTATTGTAAGTGATTTAATCATCCTTTGAAATAGCTTAAAACATGAAACATTTTGACTTTAATATCACCTAACCCTTTATACAATTTACCATTATCACCAGTATTTCTGTGATAGACAAAGGGATTGATTTATTGATTTAATAGCAAATAGGCTGTTCACTTTGCAGGTGAATTTGCACTTTGCAGGAGATGTTTCCCATAGCTTGGTGAATGTGGTAAAATTTCACTTTGTGAAGAATTCTCAGTCATGTGCAAGGAAAAAAAAAATACAGTATTTTTGCTTGTACATGACTAGGTGTCGAAAGTCAGCAGAGCTTTACCTCATACACTAAGCTAAAGCTTCCACTTCTAAAGGTGTCCATACACCTTGCGATTATCGTACGATAATCACGGGAAAACCCGCGATCGTACGATAATCGCAAGGTGTATGGAGGGCGTGCAACCTCTGCTACTGTAAGCTCGCACGACTTTGGTCTTAAGAGCATGTTCGAAAACCCACCGAGAATCGTACGATTGTTGGCGGGTTTGTGGCATGCTCGTAAGACAAATACCGAACGGGCCAGTGTGCGCAAGCGTACACTGCCCGTTCAGCATTGTGGTCATCGGAAGCCCGATTATCGCAAGTACGATCTACCTGTCCAAGATGGGCAGATCGTACGTTTTTAAAATGACCTTACAACCATCGCAAGACAAAAGTCTTGCGATGGTTGTAAGGTGTATGGGCACCCTTAGTGGAAACTCCCTTGCGAAGTGAACAGTCTATTTGCCATTAATAAATTAACTATTTGCTGGAGGAATTCTAAACAAAAAGCCCCACCCAAAATTGATTGATCAGTTTTGGATTACATAGTGTTCAGTCTAAAAGAAATATATGGTCTCAGAAAAGAGGGTCACTTCTCAAGTAGCATATGACAAACTGGACCATATCTAGCTCAGCTTTATTCTACATAATACCGAAAGTCTAATATGAGTTGTCATTCTGTCTCCCTTTGGAAAAAGCTGCCCAGCAATAAGGATAATAATTTGGCTTTCGGTTTCAGGAAGAAGTATTCAGCCAGTAAGTCAGAGCTTCTAAACAGCACACTTGCAGGGTTATTCACAAAAGGGTGAAGAGTTTGGAGAAGGCAGGAGAAATTAACAATCTAGGCCAAAACAGCTGATTTTGAAAATTCTCCAATTCAGCTCCCTTTCCAGTTCAACTATGTTGTCCTAGATTGTTCACTTCTCCTGCCTTCTCCAAACCCTTCACCCTTTTGTGAATAGCCCTGTTAGTCCATGGGCTTTGGACTTGTGTTGATAGCATCAGTTTGAAATCAGTTTAATAGGCGTTTGCAATTATTCAGATTCTGTTGACCGGTGCATTTGATCTGCGGTTGACCTCCTTCTGACCTGCATTTCACCTACTTTAAGTGGGTTTAGCATTCCCCTAGATTTGTATGGGAATGCAAACCTTGCTTAAAGCAAGCACAAGCATGTTGACACAAGCCCTAAATATGGTTATTGGTTCTCTAGGTGGCAAAAGGAAGATCTACATGACAAACAGTTAACTAACACTTTCAGAAGGGATTGACTGTGACTGCACATATATTACCCTTATGATAGGTTGCCTAAGATTGCTGCGGAAACAGTAAAAATTATGTTAATGACAGAAAGTAATTTATTTATTTTTAGGTCCAGGCTGTTATGACTTATTTAGTTATGGCATTGTGAGCGAGAGTCTGAAGAGAGAAAGCCTGGAGAGCTCAAAAAGGGGAGCATTTGGATCCTCTTCTACACGTGCCTTGTCCATCTCCAACAGCAATGCAGTGTGGACTCCAGGACCCAGTCACTACATGGTGAGTTTGATTAACTCTGGACAGTTAGATAAATGGTAGATAAATATAGCAGAAAAAAACATTCCCTTTGAAGAGGTCAAGCATAGAGTTTTGCAGGTGATGTTTCTTGAAAGATGACAGCTATCCAGAATGACATCGTTTTTACATTTCAGAAAGTCTAGAAACTGTGGATTGAGTCCTACCTCCCCTCCACCTTTCGTGTTCACTACCTAACCATTTAATATTCTTTATTTATTTATTTATTAATTTACTTATTACTTTCAGCTGTGACTTTTTCCTGCAAGATATTGTTCCCTAGATCCCTGATTGGAGATGTGGGAGACTGCTTTACCCCCCC
>NW_017307345.1:167364-187938 GCF_000935625.1 Nanorana parkeri
GAACTCTTTTCCCCCCCCCCCCCCCCTTTTTTTTTTCTTTCTCTTGCTGTCTCTTCCCTTTTTTCCTCTGGCTTGATTTTCTCTTCTTTGACTTTTCTCTTTTTTCCCCTCTAACTTCAGTTATTTCTTTTTCTGATTCTTATAGTTTTCAGTCGTGATAACTTGATGGCAGCCTGGGGCCCCACTGCTGTTGCCCTATGTTTCAGGTCCACCTTCAACTGTGATGCGCACTGATGTACTCATTCCAGGGTTTCCAGTTTTAATTTGAAGTGCATTTTCACTTTTAAAAAGTGTCTGATTGTATTGTTTATTATACACTGAGTGGCCAGATTATTATGACCACCCCATCAGTACTTCGTTGGGCCACGACATAACTCCACGAGATGACTTTGTTGGGCCGCCTCGTGACTCCACGAGATGTTGAAAGGTGATGCGAGGAATCTGACACTGCACTGTTGCCCTTCTGTTGTCTTGTACCAGTCTTGCCACTCTCCGTTCTGCCCTAACATTGACTAGTCGTTGACGTACACAATTCACACGTTCAGACCCAGATTTTCGGCTGACAGTCCAGTCTTTAAACACTTTAACAACAGCTGCTCTTGAACATTTAAAGAATTCTGCTGTTTGGCTGATACTCGCTCCATGGCTCCGAGCGGCAACAATCATCCCAAGTTCAAAGGCTGTTAAATCGCGTTGTTTACCCATATCTTCAGAAAAAAATCACTTCTAATGTAGTGGTAAACAACCTGCTTCCCTCTTTATAATGGTCTGGCCCTCTAGCAACTTCAGCGTGAAATTATAGCTAATTTGCCTACAAACGTCAGGTGGTCATAATAATCTGACCACTCAGTGTACATTTGCTTATGGCTCTACTGATTTATGGTAATGGTGTCTTATACTTGTTTAATGCTGTAAAACCTCTACTTTACCTTTTGAAGAAGCACTGCATTAATCTGTGCATTTTTTTTATCTACCTGGAGTTCAGCCTTAAATTCTCACCAACTTCATTAAAGAATTCTTGAAAAACATATTTTAACAATAAAACTCCCTTGTAGAAATATCTTTTTTCAGACCTTCATGTGCATTTCAGTACAAATTCTACATAAAGAGAATCCCTTTTGGGCAGTTTAAATGTAAAGTGCAATGATTGGCAAAATGTTTTTTCTTAGTTTTGAATAGTGCAGGGAAATGTTTAAACCTCTCATTTTTTATTTGGCGGAGTCCTGTTGAGGAGATTTACCTACACATCCTGTCCTGGAGACATCAACAGGAAGTGAGCGGAAATCCTACCAAAGAGAAGTAAAATTGTCACTGGATTGCGTGTCTCCATTCAAAAATTTCCCCTGTGACAAGCATAATATTTTAGATTTCCCATAGGTTCAATGATCACTTGGACTAATAGGGGAAATCTCCTTAGTGGAGACAGAAATAGCAAATAAAGATATTCTAACTGTTCCCTGAACTAAAATAAAAAAATGTTTTGTCAACCTAATTCCACACAAAGCGAAACTATTAGAACTAGAATTCTGGTAGTTAATAAATACATAAAGATGGTTAAAGGAATTTGAATAGACATAACAACGGCTAGAACAGCAAAAAAAACTGTATGAATTAAAATATGAGAATTAGATTTGCAGGGATCTTCTCTAAGTGATTAGACTTTACTTCACAAAGGAAACAAAATGATAAGGTGTATAGCTAACTTGTGTAACAGATGCTCTATTAAACTACCGTATATGAAATACCCATTTTACATTATTTTTGACTCTATTATCCACATATGTCTGAAGTCTGCAAAACCTAAGCCTGTTTTCTGCCTAAGTCAGAACAATGGCTGTGAGATGCTGAGTGATATTGGCATGAGAAAGGTAATTTGTTTAGATGTGTGATCAGAACCAGGTTTAGAAGCAATAAATGCTGTATCACATAGGGTTTCAAAAGTAATTCCCTAAGTGACTTGTCGGAACAGAGACTGCAAATGAAATCTTCATGAAATGCAATTTCCTTTCCTGAATAGTTGTAATACTACATTGCTTCCTTAAAGAACTAACATATTTCAATTAATATAACTTTCACATGGGTGATGAAAAATAGAGAAATCATATTACAGGTGTGAATAAGGTCCTTATAGTAAAGCTGTAATAGAAGAGAAAAAGATAGGATTGATGCAAAGAATACATTATCATAAGTCTTGTAGCTTGAATGCAGCAGAATCTGATTTTTTTTTTTATACAATCTCATTGCATTTATGGGAGAAATATTAATTTTTATCCCACGGGAATCCAATTATTAAAGAAGATTATATCTAATCACCAAAATCTCATATAAGATTTAACATGTTATTGTAATTCCAAAAGTTGTTTTTAATCATTAAAACTATGCAGCTGTCATTAAATGCACAGTTGGTGGTCTTGCTAATAGTCCATGTTAAGGTTCTTTCTGTTATGGGGTGACATCTGTCTGCCGATTATATTCCTGTGTTGTCACCATATTACCTGCCCCTGGCCAAGGCTCCCTCAATAATAAGGCCACATAGGGCAGCTGACCAAGGCCCAGCACTCCAGGGGCCTCTCCCCATTCTGTCAAATTAGTGCTGTCCCTGCCTCCATCTCTCATCATTGATCATCCTGATTCCCTGTCTGCTTAGCAAACTGCAGCAGGACTTCACAGGCTATCTTTTGTTTAGGCAGTAGCTGTGCCTATGCAGTAGCAAAAGACAGTGCAGCTTTTGGACTGGTGTACTGATCCCGACTTAGAGACTCTGTGTGGTCACCCACTGGCACTAAGGTTCAATGACAACTGAATGTAATTTAACTAGGCAGCCAACTGGCTCTTGTATACAAATGTTTATGTAATATGTAGGTTTTCTCCTTGTAAAATTGGTGAATGGCCTGGAGAAAGTTCACTATATGTAAACTAAGGCAATGCCGGGACACTTTTAGGTTTGCTGTAATAGTAGGTCTAATGATCCTGTGTAGACTATGTATATCATATATGTACATGAGCATCAATAGCTCAACTGCTACATGTCCAGCATGGCATCAGTGTAAAAAGAATACATTACAAACAAAAGACTATCCAATTCTTTACACTGTGCTGCATATTACATACTCCAGGACACCCAACTCAGTGTGCTGTACATTTCATATATTTCTGACCACTCCACTATATACCTAAGTTGTATGTTACATATTCATGCACATGTACATGTACAATGCATACTCCTGACAATCTGATTCTGTTCACTATACTGTACATTACATACTTCTGACTGCTTAGTTCTGTATGCTATGCTGTATATACTGCTGAACTCTACACTGTGTATCCTATGCTTTACCTGACATAATTTCTAACCACTCCATTGTGAACCTTGTTCTGTAGGTTATATATTTCCGACCACTTCACTGTGTACATTATACAGTATATTCCAGACCGCCCAACTCATACTTTGCTGACAACCCTATTTTAAATATTGTTTTGTGTATTACAGTGCATTCTCCAAATTACCTGACTTTGTAGTCTATGCATTAAATACTCCACTCTGTATGCTGAGCTGCATGTTATAAAGTGTGCACCACCCCACCCTGTATGCTGAACTGTAAATGATTAATTCTGCACCAGCTTATTGTTTACACTATGCTTTATATTATATACTTCTGACCACACAACTTTGTTCAATGCACTGTATGTTACTCCTGACTAGGAATGCACTGATACCGGTATTTCCGTATCGAGTACGAGTACTGATATTTTTTTTTCTGGTACTCGCCGATACCAAATACCGAGTACCGGAAGTCCCATTCAGGAAGCCAGGCGACGTGTAATGACTTGCCGCCTGGCTTCCTGATTGGTCGGGAAGCCGGGCAGCATGTAAAGACTTGCCACCCGGCTTCCCGATTAGCAGGGAAGCCGCCCCCATGCTTCTCGTCACTAGGTGAGGAGAAAGCATGGAGCCGGCTTTCTGGCCAATCAGGAAGCCGGGCGCTGTGTAATTATGCGACACCCGGCTTCCTGATTGGCCGGGAAGATGGCTCCATGCTCCCTCTTCATGAGGTGACGAGGGAGCATGAAGCTGGCTTCCCGACAAATCAGAAAGCCAGGCGCCATTACATGGCGTCTGGCTTCCTGATTGGCTAGCTTCTGACCAATCAGGAAGCCGGGCAGCACGTCATTACATGCTGCCCGGCTTCCTGATTGGCTGGGAAGCCGGCTCCATGCTCTTTCGTCACAAGTGACACGCTGCTCAGCGTCCTGATACCGGAAGTATTGGGCTAGGCATCGGAACATTTGGGCGAGTATGAGTACTCGCCCAAATACTCGGCATTGGCACCGATACCGATACTAGTATCGGTATCGGTGCATCCCTATTCCTGACCACCACAGTCTGTACGCTACATACTCCATACCATCATACTTTGCATGAAGTGCTGCATGTTACATAAAATTGGGGGAAGGGCCACCGATGAAGAGTTTGCCTTGAAGTGGCCCTGCTAAAGACTACAGGCACCCTGCCAACACATACTGCACCGGCATGTTCCACCGTTGGCATTATCAAAAACTGGCCAGTGGCACCGATGTGCGGTTGACACTGGAGTGAATGTAGACAGGAAGTGGCTTAAAGAGGCTAGACAGAATCAGCATCCCTGAGTTGCAAAACAAGTAAAAACAGTTATTTATGAAATAAAAACATAAACATAGTTTAAGACACACAGTGCTTTATCAAACAAAATATTGTCCAGTTAGGATTTAGATCTACTTTAATAATGTGTCTAGCGTATGTAAATGATTTAATTACAGGCAAAATAGTGTCTAGTTGTCACTGGGAATGCTGTTCTTTTCATTCCTAGGTAGTCCCTTTTTATCATGTTGCCCTCGTTGTTTTATTTAATAATAGGCATACAAGTGTCCCTCTATACTTCTTATTTGTTGTCTGCTTTTGTCTCGCTGTCTTGCTCATGTATAAAACATCTTGCTACTTGTAGCCATTGTCTGTCATTCTTTGTACTTTTTTGTGAGAAACGTTAATATAGAAAATAGGTAACATGCCTTTATAGGAAATCTGCTCTAAGCAGAAATATGTCTAGCCACCTCTGCCACCACTGCCCCATCTAATAGGTATATAATAGTACATATACATACATACAAAAGAAAGTCAGTTAATACAAATTTAGGCCATAAAAGCTTGTCCTTTCAAAAGGATGAGTTTTTGGGTTTGCTGCATTCAAGGAAAAATAACTTAATTTAGCAGGTAAAGGGTTTCAGTTAAGCTCCAATCTTTATCAACTTCTATTTGAAAACAAAAATTCTAAAAATGAAAAAATATATTTTATTTATTACAGGTATTTATATAGCACCGACAATTTACACAGCACTTTACATAGTTGCACATTCACATCAGTCCCTACCCTCAAGGAGCTTACAATCTGAATTCCCTATCTCACATGCATACATAGAGAGCCAACTTGCAGATGAGCCAATTAACCTACCAGCATGTCTTTGGAGTGTGGGAGGAAACCGGAGTACCCAGTGGAAACCGGAGTAATCCCATGCAAGCACAGGGAGAACATGCAAACTCCTTGCAGATAATGACCCTGGCTGGGATTCAAACTGGGGACCCCCAGTGTTGCAAAGCAGAAGCACTAACCACTACACCAGTGTGCTGCCCGTATCATGACTTCCATCACACACAACACATAAACAGTCGTTTATATATTAAATAAGTGGGCACAACCATGCAAAATACTCCTTCTTAAATTACTAGCCAGCTGTGCAGGACCTGCTGGTTCACAACATGGATCCAACAAAAACCCAACTTGCAAGCAATTGTTGCAGGCTTTTTATCATTCACTGGTGCAAGATACGGATTATTTAAATAAAGCAGGGCTTGGGAAGCAATATCATTATTAGTGTTATGGAGATATGGGCCAAAAGGAAGCAGAAGCCTATCTTCTATAGTACCATGGAGTACAATGTTGCCTTTTCTGAAAAAGTAATAACCCTTTGTTTACTGCATCTATAACGGTAGTGATGACAAGAAAATACATTCTGCTTTTAAGATGCCACTTTTGTACTTCTGAGTATTTTTCTTTTTGATCTACCTTACCCTAACTTAAGTAGCATTGTCTACATCTTTTTTTTCATACATTTTCTTTTTGTTATTGTAGGTGAAAGACAGAAGTGAAGAGCCATACAAATGTCAAACATCTTCTGTTTTTTCATCTGGAACAGAAAGGCTTAGCATTCAAATGGGTTCAAAGGTAAACTTATTTCCCGAAGAAGAACTATTCTCTTGTAGGCATTTTAGGCATTCTCTATGTAGGCTTATTTCGCGAAGAAGAACTATCCTCTTGTAGGCATTCTCTATATTTTTGCAAATATTATGTCTTTATATCTGCAAATGCCGCTTATATGTACTGTGTGCCAAAACAATCATATATTTGGCATGGTATGTGTGCTGCCAGCAATATCTGAAGCAGAGAATGAATACCACACTCACCACATGCTTATGTTCATATGTTCCATATTAAAGAGGATCTGTACTTTGGAAGCTGTGCACACAAAAAAGCAAGCAGAGGGAAAAATACTAGTCACCAGCCCTTCCTTAAAGCTGATTTTCCTGATATTGATTGAATTGGCCATACAAGAAACAAATGGTGGCTATTTCCTGTTGCATCAGCTGAAATCTGATCCATGAGTGGCTCTTGTTGAAGGAGTCAGGTGGAAAACTGTTGGCCGAACAACCAACCAGCTGCCGTCACTGTTTATGTATGTTAACTGTTGTGGGCGTCAGCTGTCAGAGTACAACAGACGATATAGGAATTTAGGTGCCAGACCAATTAAAATAGTCCAGACACTATTTTATTTGATTAGGGTGAGGGGACATTTAAGTAGAGTAGCCAACGTGTTTTGGAGGTCCAAAGCACACCCCCTTCATCAGGGCTTAATGAGATAAATGATGTAGCCCTGCAGCTTGAAGTGTATTGAGTTGTGATGAACAGTTGGCTTGGTAGCAACCCAGACTACAACAGTCAGTGGGGGATACACCTATACATACCAATGTACCGTGTATGAGGAAAAACACTAAATGTCCAACCTTTTTCTTTTCAAAAGTAAGCATAATGTAAAAAAAGTTTAAAATAGGTGGCTAAAGCAACCCTCCAGCTATATCCACTACCACTAACCACCCACACTCCCTGAATTCCCCCAGACATTATTTTTAACAAAAATCCACTATACTTACATTTTTCATGGCAGTCTTCTAGCTGTTCAAATGACATTGCAGGTTTGTCCTCTCTTCCTCCTGCACTGACTAGCAGTCCCATAATGACATGTGAGAGCTACTTAGTGCTGGAGTACTGTGAGGCATTTTTTTTTAATATGGGAAGGAGGGGATTAAAAATAAAATATTTGGAGTTCCATTTAATGAGCCTGTAAAGAGACTGCCATCACACTTTAAGATGTTACTAGTTTGGAGCCCTCATTACCAGTGGCTTATAAGGACCAGCCAAGACCCAGGCATGTACAGAGAAGATAGGCAGACCACAGGAAACAGAAGCTGTTATGTATAGTAGCCAAACATATTACTGCTGTAAGCTTTTGAGAACTGTGACGTGAAAACATTTCTGATTGGCTTATGTGGACAATATTTCCAATTCTATCGTTTGTTTTGAATGTATTAATATCTCACCCTTTCCTTGGAGGGAAAATTGTGATCACTTACACTATTTACTGGTGAGTCTGAGATCACAGTCCTTTCGTTCAGTAAGGCTTCCTCCTACCAGTTGCATGGATTTAAAATACATTTTGAGATGATCAATTGACACCGGTGTTGCTTGGACAGGTAGTGAAAGGGATCTACTTTTCCCAATTCAAAAAAATTCCTACTACTGGTATCTTTGTTGGAAAGATTTCACCTCATTCCCTGCCCTCTTGACGGGGGAACAGAAAATGGGGAGAAATCTCTGCAACAGGGACACAGACAGCAGTAGAAACTGGACTTAAGTTCTGACCCTTCCGCAATCTATCCAAAACTTCAAGAAAAGGTTTTGCTTGGGGTTACATTTTTTTTTAGCTGTGATTAAAATAAAAAAAATGACATTTACCTTTTTTTTTCTCCACTGTAGCTAAACAAACCACAATATACATCCAAGCAAAAGCATTATTCTGAAAAAGTAATAAAACAAATATTGCTGAAACTATCTCTGGCGCAGCCACATGCAACAATTGATAACGTTTCTTTAAATTGGCCTGAAGCTACACATATTTAACACATAATCCTATTTAGACTTTCTCAGAAGAATCACAAAGGACATTTTAGTTCTACTTCTGCAAACTCATTTTAATTGTTTCATTCTATCCTGAAAGAACAATAATTATTCAACTTAGAAATTGCTAGGCCTGGTGGATTGTTTTTGTTGGCATGTTATATATTTTTTCTACATATATATTTTAACAGTGCTTCTCAACTTGGGGTCAGGGCATGTATAATGGATGGTTTTAGAATTCCACTCTGTCAGAAAAAAAATCACTTGGATCCCCCTGCAAAGTCTGTGTATTTTGCAATGTTTACTTACAGTTCACCCACTCTTGGTCTATGCAACTAAACTGCTGGCAGGGTGACAGTCTGTCCTACTCTTCTAGTCATCAGTTTTGGGTATACTAACAGAGTGGATAAATAGCATCTTTTAAAATCTTCACCCTTTCAGTGTCTTTTGTGACTATGATGTGTTATTTAGTTAGTGTGATACCAAGGCTAGCCAGTCAACTGGAGTATGAAGGGGTGGCAGAAGACAGTTGGCCTTGAGGGCTGGAAGTATAAATCTGGCCTTGCCTGTGGTATGCATATCACTGGGGGTATCTTGTTAGGAGATACCTCAGGGGCTTTTTCCAATATGGTGGAATATTAATGTGTTCCTTGGCTTGCTACCAGGGGCGTAACTAGAAATCACAGGGCACCATAGCAAAATTTTGTATGTGGCCCCGTGATTGCTATTTATGCCACTTGCAGAGCCCACCTGATATACCAAACAGCCCACCTGAGAGTGACCCTGCAGATCCCACCATAGACTCTCTATAGTGGGCTCTGCAGGGTCTCAGATGGGCTGCATACCTCTTACCTGCCAGCGCTGTCCGCCTCCGTGGTCGCCGGGCCCCGCCTCCTCTTCCGTCCCTGAGCCCTGCCTCCTCTTAAATTACTGGCCCCACCTGCTCTTAGGTCGCTGGCCAGTAATGTAAGAAGAGGTGGGGTTGCTCTTAGGCGGGCCCCGCCTCTTCCTTCACTGCAAATGCTGGCCTCTTCTGCGGTAGCTACTGGCTGTCACTGACACAGCTCCACAGCAGGTGTGAGGGGAAACGCCACTGCTGAGCTGTGTCAGTGACAGCCAGCACCCTTACATTCCACAGCGACCCAGGCAGCCCACACGGCATCAGATGGATGCCCTGGCAGGGTCCCCCTGTGTCCGGGCCCCATAGCGGCCGCCTGGGTCGCTATGGCGATTGTTACGGCACTGCTTGCTACATTAGTTTATTGGTGCAAGGATCCAAATAGATTGGTGAATAATGATGAGCAAATGTGCCTGGGTTTAATTTGCGGGCTATTTGTTAAACTTATCATAAATCCCAGAACTTGCTCACTGTAATCCAAACCCTGTTAATGGAGAAAATCTTGAAAATTAAGTCTGACCATTTTTAAGACTAATAGGCAAAGTATTGTCAAACAAACAGCATGGGGAGCTGGGCACCCCCATGGGGACATGTACCAATGCAAAAAAATAAATTAAAAAAAATACTAGGGTTGCACAGATACCAAGTACAGTACTCGGTACAAGTACGAGTACATGTACCGATACTTTTGAGCTCCAAGACTACACTAGAGACAAATTCAAAAATTAGGAGGCAGCTGTCATTTGTAAGGAGCATACCGAGCTCCTGGGATTTGTACATCTGTTTTATTGTATGATTCTGTTTTTATAAATATAAATAAAGGGATGCACAGATACCAGTTTTGCGAGTACAAGTACTGGTACTTGCCGAGTACTTACAAGTACGAGTACTGATACATTTTTGTTTATCGTCATGTGACAGTTTTTCTAAAACAATACAGACTAATGATTTCAGGACAGTTGTGGAGTGCCAGAACCAGGTCCCAGCTGCAACCGCTGCAACTCTGGTAGTTCTCATGAAAATGCCAAGTATCTGCACTGGTACTCGATAAGTATCTGTGCAACCCGAAAAAAATACCATTCAGTGACAACGTATTCTGCCATCCCATATTTAGCATGTGTAACAGATTACTTTGTAATATTGTACAGACTCAAAGCACATTATGCCAGTCTTTTTACTAAGACGTTTTACTAGAGACCAGGTAGGTTCAGAGACAACAGCTGGAAATATTGTACAGACCATAGTCAGTATGGAAGCAGTTGATTTCATAATTGTACATATGTTACAGAGAAAATGAAGAAATATACTACATAGACAGCATTGCAGCAGTTGGATAGTGAGCATTTAAAAAAATGACACTGCATGCAGCTGCTTTGGCTGAATATGCACAAAAAAAACTTTTTGGGTGTCCATGCTGGATCACTAGCCAGAGTTTGCCTAGTACGCAGACAAGCTGCTGGCCTGGTGTGTGTTGCCAGAGAGGACATTCAGCGGAGTGGACAGTTTACTGACAAAGAAATGATGCCTGTCCCTGGACACAGTTGACGAGTTCACTTCTAAACAAATTAAACTCAGCAATTCCAGGGTACCTACCTAGGAACAACAGCAGGATAAGTGCCAGGCAAGGCATGTGTGTCTGAATTTTCCCTGCTAACGGGTGGATAGCAAGTTAGCGAAGTTTGTCACACACCAACTTGCCTGGCACAAGTTAGCTTGGGGTCAGCCACTTCTCGGCCTGCCCCTGAAAAGCTGACGGAAACTCTGGCTCAGTGTGGCTCATGTTCCCCAAGCCTACCAGCTGCAAAACAGCTTGGCAGAGTTTGTCTAGGCCATTGCAAATGCTCTTGTTTGCTTAGAGGGCAATGAGAATTCTCAAGAGTCAACATGTTGCCATTGAGGAGAAATGGATAGAGATGACTATCTCCATCACAGAGGTGGCTATCACCCTCACAAAGTTGCAGGACATGGGTGGCACCACCAGCTACAGCCGTGCGTCTAATCTTGCATCCATCCCAGCCATCAACAAATTGTTAATATACAACTCTGAATGCCATAAAAAAAGCATCCCATAGTCATTGATTTGTGTGCTTGTAGTTTAAAGTGGAACCAAACGTTTTCGAGAGAATGGGGAATTATTTGATAACCCTGCCTCTGATCTTTTTACGATAGCCATGGCTCTTTTGTGAAATTAACTTTCTTGTTCACATCAAGTGTTTTATTATATAGTATATTACTACACGGAATCTACTAGAGCACCAGTTACAACATAAGGCTGGTTCCTTCTATAGGAAATTATAAAGAATATTCACTAAGAAAAGAGTCAGGATGTTCATCTCACAGCAGAGCTATGAATGTTACATTCAGACTGGGGTGAAGATCTCTCTAGGTTAAGAAATTGCCCAAAGCTAAAAAAAAAAACTGTCTTGAGTGGAGTCCTACTTTAAGGCAACAAAGGCAGCCTTTAAAAATACATTTATAATACTTACCAGTACCGACTCCATTGCAGCTGATCTTTGTTATCTTATAGCGCTACACCCGCTGCTGGAATCTTCAGAATCCAACTCTTCTGTCTTTTATTATCTTTTATCTTTTGTTAATAATCCCTTTCATAGGAAAGAATATAGGTGATCTAAAAGATATATGTAAGATGTATAAGAGTATAAAGATCAAAAAGGTATTTCTTAGAAAAACATGAGCTAAAGCCTACTGTTTGTTTCCACAGATCTAGTGCTAATGACAAAATAACAAAATGCTACCGAACAATATTATAATGTTATGGAGCAGAGGAATGTTTTCTTTATCACAGAGTTTCCCATTAATGTCATAGTAAAAAAAGTTTTCAAAAACTCCCATTTGATTGTGAGCCAACATATTGGTTCTATTTTCCTAATCAAGACTGTAACAAAGAATCAGAGCAATGTTCTCCAAACTCAAATCATTAAAGCTTAACGCAAAATTCCAGCCAAAAATAAGTTACAAATAAATAGCTCATTGAAAAAAAAAAAAAATCAAAATAGCTTTTTCTGCAATATTCAGCTTTAATCCTGAGAGTTTCCTCACAATATGTTTTTTTCTGCTTCTTGATGTCCTCAGTCTGATGGCTTGCATAATTTAACCTCTAAGTCTATGTCATCCTGGACCTGCTCCAGTCTGTGACTGGACAGTGAAAAGAGGAGCATCACACTATTGAGCTCATCTCTCTGTCACTCTGCTTTCTCTTCCTATCAGCATGGTTCTTGTCAGCGCATAAACTGAATGGCTTCTGGTACTTCTTCCTCTGACACTCAAGCCCTGTAGTGCAGGGACTGCAAGAGGTTGACACCAGGTCAAGTTTAGGTCCCTTTACTGCGTGTATTTAAAAATTAAAAAAAATCCTTAATTATGTATGTAGCCCAAGGGTGCAGCTGCTTGGAACACCTTGTACCACAATTAAATGCTGTGAGATGGTCTGACTACGGACAAGAAGACTTGCTCCAAGTGAGTCTGACAGGGTTATTCACAAAAGGGTGAAGAGTTTGGAGAAGGCAGGAGAAGTGAACATCTTCTAGGACAACATAGCTGAACTGGAAAGTGAGCTAAAATGGAGACTTTTTCCAAATCAGCTATTTTAGCATTAATTGTTCACTTCTTCTGCCTTCTCCAAACCCTTCACCCTTTTGTGAATAACCCTATAAATGTTGCAGCAGTTTTGAAAGACTGTTGAGGAAGTTACAGATTTGGAGCCATTCCAAGTGCCTAGAGGTATGTGTCCCCATCTGTTTTTAATTTCTGTAAGGTCTAGTACCTTGTTGCCTCTTGTAATATGATGTAATTGCAGTTGGCCTTCAGTGGGTGAGTGTTGAAAAGCCTTCTCTTCTACACCCAAATTAAGGACTATCCAGAATGGGCATAAGTGGGGAGTTTTGTTGACAATTATGATGTGTTATTGGTCTAATCACTGCTTAGGTATTTCAGTGTGTGCTCTCAACAGGTGAACGGAAACTACGTTTGTAGATGGTCAGCTTTAGAAGGATTTAAAAATTTGAGAGTTGACCAAATCTGCTACTGGACAGTGAAACTCATGAGTGCATGAGTATTGGAAGAGTTAGTTCAGAGCTGTGTACTTTATGGTCATTATGTCCTATATGTATGCCTGCGATGTCATTGTTACCACGTGTCATAGTGTATCCCGGGTCCGGCGCTTCGGGCCGCGGGCCGGCCTCTTCACCCAGCGGCGTGACGTCACGAGGACGCCGAGGCGGCGCACGGCACGCTCGGCTCCTCCCCCTCTCGATCCTCCTCCTCATAATGACGCCAGTTGCAATGGCTCGGCGTTCTAGTGTTGCGACCGTCGAGCCAGTGCAACTTGCCGAATAGTGGACACAGGAACCCGCACACCTCTTCTCCAGCCTGCCGCTCTCCTCTGCCAAACTTCCTCCAGTACCGTGGGGGATTCACAGCGATTCCTCCTGCTCTCCCCTGGTTGCAAGTGGGACAGATCTCTCTCTGGAACTGACAGGACAATACTGCTAGCGTCCCTGGAGAGGTTAATGGACTGTAGAACCATCCTTCAAATCGCAAGTACCCTGCCCTAGTGGCTACTCCATAGGAACTGTCAGCAAATGCTCAGTAGTGATATTAATGTAAATACAGATCAGTAATCTGCTACTTCATTCCCAAAACTGTATGCTACCATTATCGCTCCGCTCCTCTTGTAAGCCAAATACCTGTGGTCTCTGTGGAGAGTGTGGGGTTAAGGTGACTGCAATAACTCTCACGATTGATACTAACTAGAGGCCGCTGGATCAGGATATAGCCTCCCAGGGGTACTCCTGAGCGTACCTATAGGGGAACTCCAACCCCCCATTCGATACGGATTGGCGTATGATGTGCTAGAGGGTTACAACATCACTCCCTCACATACAGAGTGATAACGAGAACCCTCGATCTGAGCCAAATCCTCACGCTCAGGTTCAAGCCAATTTCCGCAGCTGCGATCCTACCTCAACCTCCTCGGCCCGTGCGTTACACCACGTATTATTGTCAATAAAGGTTCCAGGGAGATGACAAAGAGATGAAGGGACACTGAGCAGCCCTGTCTGGTTCCATTGCAGAGTTTGATTGGGGTTGAGATATCATTATTCTAACCTTTATTGTAGGATGTTCATAGAGAGCCATTGTCCTGGCTAGCGTGTTAGGACCCAGGCCCTTATGCTTTAAAGTCATGAGCATGAAGGACTGGTCTACACAGTTGAATGACTTTTCTAATTCAATAGATAGGAGAAGCAAGGCTTTTTGTGCAAATAGACAGCATATGATTAAAATTGATTACAGGGAATTATCTTGAGCTTCTCCCCTTACACAAAGCCCACTTGGTCCGGGTGGATCTAAGAAGATAGGAGGGGTTTAAGGTATGTAGACAAACTTTTTGTGTATATTTTCATATCAGCATTGAACAGTGAGATTGACCTGTAACTTTGGCATAGAAGAAGGTGTTGGTTATGTGTTCCCATTCAGACAGCATACATAAAATAAGAATACCTTGCCATTACAAAAATCTATTCTGTTAAGTACCGTACCGTACTATTGGGAGTAGAAGTGCCTCCTAAATCCTTTGTAAGTACCTCAGGTTGTGAGCTACAGAATCACAATGTTAGCTGGATAAAAAGTCCTAATGATGCATGTGGGAAGGTAGAAGGTCAAGTGGAATTCAGGAATCTGGTTTTGTGGCCTTAAATACATAGCACTTGAGAGCACAGCAACACTTTTAGTCTGAATATGCCGAATAGATTAAATACGATTGCTCATGCAGCAAAGTGCTATTCTGTATGCACACTGCCATCAAACCTCCACTGAGCTGCATGAGGGCTGTGTTATGACAACACCCCCTGGCAGGTGATACAGGATCACAGTATGGGGTCTAAGCACTAGCTAACAGCCAAATTAGCCAAAATGAGCACCTTGCGGTGTGGGGTAGCACATAATTCATTTTTAAAAATCCTGGAGTTCTTCTTTACTCCCATGTATCATTTGGCTGTTTGCTCTGAGCCCCTTTTGAAGTGTTAGTATACAATATGACTTAAAAACAAGATGCAAAATGTTGACAGTATGTCGCCTTTTCTTTACAGTTTCTGTTTTTGAATGATATCTGTATTTCAAATTTATATGAGTCATTCTACAATCAAAAAGTGTCCCTTTCTGCTTTTAGTTTTTCAAATAGAGGTAAACTCTACAGACTTGTATGAATAAATCTAGTTCAGCAACATCTTATATAACTATGTTCCTACTAACTTTTTGCACTTCAGAAGTAGCTGGCATATGTGAAAACATTTAGCATTTCAATAGGGAGGTTATTTCCCTTGAAACACTGCCAAACATTTTTCTTGGATAAAAATATGATTTTGTAGAAACAGGAACACATTTGTAGCTTTCCCTTTGAAGCTGTTTTTCATTGCTTTGTTCCTTGCTTTCTATCTTTCTGACTCAGTCACGGGTAGCAGACTAGCAGTTATATATTATTTTGGTTGCCATTATTGATCAATGCGTGGCGTGTTATTTGACCTGCTGCAGCAATGTCAATCTCTAAGATGGTTGAGTTTGCTTTTTACAGGCAAAACATTTTTACACTCTCTATGCTGTGTTCTTTTCTTTGCGTAATGACCCATCCACACTGGCGTGCGTGTGAACAAACTCAGCATTTTTACTGGGTTTGTCGTGCATCTGCATTGGGCAGCCCATTCATTTTAATTGGGACGCCCTTTGCTCTGTAAATGCAGCAAAGAAGATCATGCTTAGCGTATTTTTTGACCCCACGTTTATGTGTATATGACTCACATTTTTGCACGTGCAATAATGCAAGTCTTGTTTGCTGCAGTTGGGGTGCCATTAACAATATGGCACCACAAGCGTAACATGCACTTTTCGTGAATAGGTTGAAAAAGTGCGTGATTTGGCATGTGTAAATGCACAGGCAAATGTGCATTGGCCATAAAGTAAAAGTGGAGAAGGTGATACAAAGCATAGTAACCCTGAAGATAATTAGTAGACATGCCTGCTATTCAACATTTTACCTTTAATAATACCTTCCTCCTGGTGTGCTGCAGGAGGACCCTAAAATCCTTATGATTTCTGTTATAAGGCAAACTCACTCACTGGAGAAGAAGCTTGAAGCTGAAGATCCAAGTGAAATTTGTCTCAGACACATATGTGACACTTTAGACATACTGCAGTCTAGGAAACTTTAACCCTTTCACTGCCACAACCTTTTGTCACTGTCACTTTATTGGCCCACAGAAGCGATCTGGCAGCAGCTGAGCCGCCAGAATTGCTTCTATTGTAAAGCCTGCAGCCAGCTTTACAAAGGTTAAACTGAGTCCCAGCGGGAGTCTGTTTACAGGGCCATGCTGCCATTGATGTACTAGGTATGTCTTTTATAGGTTTTGTTTTAGTAACTGCTGATAGCCAGTTGGTTACCTAATAAGGAGTGCATTGATCACAGTTGATGCACACAAGAATTCTATGATCTATTTAGCCCTACAGTATATGAGAGAAGAGGAGACTGACAAATACATTTTTGCAGAAAAGCAGAATTGATTATTGATGTCTTACTTAGCAGGCAGAAAGCTGTCTGTACTTTACACCAAGGAGCTAGGGGAAATGTTGCCAGGTGCAGTAGTCCCCCAGGGCCAGTAGTTGGGCAGCCATTAACACACTTCCACTAAACCTTCCCAAAAGTCACAAAGTGCTTTTACAAAATGAGGTATGATCTATCTTTGGTAATTATGGGCCAAGTACTCATTTCTTTTTTTTCTGCATTTTCAAAATAAATCTTCTGCATTGTTGTTGTGCGCCAGTTTTGCAAGATGACAGATACATGTATGATTGCAGGTAAAAAAAGCAAAATAGTATCTATATGCTACCATTAAAAAAAGATATATCCGGGGAAAATTGTATTAACCCTTGCAGTGGGGCTATCCCCGCACTGCAAGGGTTAACTGCTTCTTTTGCTCTAGGTGTTAAAAAAAGTCATACTCAGTAGAATTGCCAAACCGACACCCTCCTTCTCTGGTTACAGAAGCCTTTATCCCCCTCCACTGCACAGATGGAATGTTCTTCAATGTATTCGCGTCTATGTACTTGTATAGAACGTGATGACACAAGGATTCTTAGACCACTGCAGAGGAGGGGAAGAGAGGCTCTAGGGACCAATCTTAAAACAGGCCAGCTCGAATGATCACAAATTAACATATAACCCTTGCAGTGCAGGGGTAGCCTGATAAACATTTTTCCCCAGAGTTCTTTTAAATGTTCCCAGATACGTACAGAAGGCTGATAGCTAGGGGCATATTTATAAAGCTTTGAATGTAACCTTCTCCAAACACTTACTGGTGGATTGCCCTCAGTTAATGTTTGGTGAATGTCACATTATCTGCTTTACAAATATGCCCCTTAATTTTATAGTGTCCCAACGCACTGTCATATATGAGGTTTTGTGAGCTCATGAAGAGTTGTATATGCGTCTATAACATGTGGACTGTCACTAAACTGTCCATCATCCATGCAGTGCTGCTGATTCCCACAAGTGAAACAACTTGGCAGTAGAGCAGCTTTGACAGACCAAACACACCAACAGCATTAGTGAAATTTTTTTGTGTAGTACGTAGTAGGAACCTTCACTCTGTCCTGGAATTCTTAGTCCCCTCAAACTTTATTTTTTCTTCTTCATTTTGTATATTGCTATATGCTTTTTATTTTTACTGACAAATCTCTTTTTCCTCATTTTGCCAACTATTGTGTATATATATATATATATATATATACATACATACATACAGTATATGCATATTTTATGTTATGTTACCTTAAAAATATGTATGTAGCTTCTAATGATGGCTAGAAAAATGTGTCATAATTTATATAGTAGGACATTTTTTTTGTGAGAAAGCTGCATGTATGTACAACCTTATAGCTCATCTTATTCCCATAGGACACCAAATAAGGACAGAAGGGAATTTAAAGGTTCACTCCTCTCTGTTGTTTCCAATGAATCTCTTAGGACATTATTACCATAAATAATGCATATATTCAAGTATGTGATATGTATTTTCTGTTGAAAGTATTAGAACAGTGGTTCCCAAGCAGTGGCTTCCTAGCATGATTATTGCAAGGCAATGTTGTCATTAAATAATATGATTTGTAAAAGGCATACCTGTAAAAGAAGAAAGTAAATACTTTCCCACTGCCTGTGCTGCTGAACACCACTCTAATTGGAAGAAATGGTCAACCGAAAGTCTGCTGGGAAATAGAGAGTAGGATCAGGGCAGGATTCAGAGCATCATGAGCCTGGTGCTGTAGGTTAGTTAAACAGGAAGCAGCCGAGGTGGCTCTTAGTCGGCAGATCACTCATCACTGGGGCCCTGCAAGGCAAAACTAACAGTCATCGCAGTTATTTTTTTTGGCTTCCTCCATATCATTGGTACACCAAATATGAATACTTCATTTTGCCTTTACAATACTTCCTTAGATCCTCTACATAAATAAAACTAATTTTGTGTGCAGCCCATAGTTTGTCTTAATCTCCTAGTTTTACTCCAAAGTAGGCATGGTACACATTTCTAACAAAATGTGTTATGCTTCTTGATCACAACTTCTCCACAAATGCAACAAAATGATCTGGCTAGCCATGATATACAGCATACTACAGTCCTCAGAACAGAGCAAGAGGTTTTGTATCCTCATAAATGCACTCACACAAAAGCACAAAATCACAAACTTTTAATGCAAAGAACATGTATAAATAATTGACTCAGACCTTGTGTGTGGCCACTCCTCCTCCTTAGCAATTCATAGCTGAAATCTGTTCAACTGCCATAAAGCAAAGGTTTGTTCTCTCTGTGTTTGCATGACCTGTGCATGATGTGGTAGAGGAAATAACCACAGACACCATATTGGGGGGGGCTCTATTATTGTTTATTTAAATTGGAACGTAGTTTGGAAGGTAACAAATTGTTAAAATTATTATTTTAAAATAATACTTTCCTCTCCAGTAAGGAAAGGGTTCTTTAACTGGCCTTTATCCTACATAGCACTAGGCTTATGAATAAAAACATTTATTTCTCAAATATGCGATCATCTGCACAAAACAATAAAAAACTGACTGTTGTGTTCCATATACAGTACATATTTTTGAATAATTCAAAACATCTTCTATAGAAGTTTGTTGTTTTGGAATAATATCTTTTACATTAACATGATCATTAGTTTTTGCTGTAGAATGTCTGCAGATTGACAATATAACTATTCTCCCTGTTTCAGTTTTAGTACAGAATTTACTCTTTCTCTCTGTTATTGCAAATGTTTTATGAGGCATGTTAAAGCACTAAAATATAATAAGAATCTTTATAAGAGATACAGAAGAACATTGCTGTAGTATTATATTAACTATATTAGTGTTTTTATGTTCCATTTTCACTTGAGCTAGAGTTTGTTTGAGTTGTTCCATTTTGTATTGACGTAGCATAAGTAATCTATTTTTATTCTGGTACACTGCCTGTTAAATTTGTGTTTTATCTAAAACTCTCAACAGAAGGATCGTTAGAGATAACTTTACAATGTAATGATGACCAGATGCTCAGAAATGTAGACTTCTGGTGGTGTGAAATGGTTGAGTGGATTAACTATGCCAGTGACAGCAGGTTGGTGTAAATGTAGACAACAGTTGAATCCACTTGCTTTATTTATAACCAAAGAAACCAATGACAAACAGATGGTTCTGGTTACAGCAGTCTATGTGGTGGATGCTGATTCTAGAAATGCGAATGGCAGCATTTATTTATGAGTGAAAGAGAAATGGGTTTGATTTCTTTAGCATGCTGGTCTGGTTGACTTCCTAGAGGAAGACTCTTGAGCTTGTGTGCTGACATAGATGGCTTTTTGCTGGAAGCTTTGTCTAAATTGAGATTTATGTGCACATACTCTGTGATAAATCATGAGTTTATTTTACTTTCAGTTGTTTATGTTTGTAGATCAATTGTGGGAAAGCTCACTACTATTTATTGTGACTTTTTATATACTGCTAACAAGTGTGCCACTTCCAAAACCAGCACCTTTGCTTTTATTGACTTTCTTACATGTAGACTGGCTATAGGGGTAGACGTTTTGGATCCAGTTGGCCTCAATAAAACTTTTCTTCCAACACTGGTATCGGTTTTTTTTTCATTATTGGCTGATAATTTTCTCAATTTTTTTCTGAAACATTTGCCTTAGATTTTTTTCCCTGGAATGGATCGGCCATTAACACCCAGAGGGGAAATATTGTGGCAAAATCGCACAGTGGTAGGGACTTAAAGCTTGAGCCTACTCACTGTGTACATGGTAACATATGCCACAGTCCTTGTGCCCACAAAAAATACATAATTTTATATATATATATAT
>NW_017307345.1:188172-191683 GCF_000935625.1 Nanorana parkeri
CTATATATATATATACACATATACACATACATATATACACACACACACACACACTGTATATTACGTACTCTGCCATAAGTGAGACTTTAACAGACAAGTACAAACTTCAGCATCATCTTTTCTTTTCTTCATTGCATATCCTTTTTTGAACAGGGCTTCTCATGAAGAACATCATTAATATTGTCAGTGACTATTGAGCAACCAGTAACTGTTGTACCATATAAAGCGTGCAGTAGTCAGGCATATAAAATACACAGCATAACAGGGCTCAGGTGTGTGTAATTCAGGAGTCAGGCATATGTAATGCACAGAGCACAGGGATTGAGTGTTTTAAAGGGAAAATGAGTCATTGTTTTGGAGAAAGTCAGGAACCAAAAGCACAGGTTGTGCACAAAGTGCTGCCCGCAGCCTCGCTGTCCCACTTTATCGTGTCCGGACCTCTGGCTTTAATAAGGTCAGTGAGGGATCCTTGTAGCGGAGTGAGGAATAAACCTCTGATAGTAGCCTACAATTCCCAAAAAGGCTCTAAGGTTCTTCCTCAGTGGTCTGGGCCAGCTCTGTATAGCTCCTGCCTTATTCATTTGAGGTTTAGCAAGTACTCTGCCAACCAGATAACACAAGTATTTAGCCTCAGCTAAACCTAAGGCACATTTAGAGGGGTTGGCCGTCAATACAGCTCTTCTAAAAGTGTCCAACACTGCCTGCACTTTGTCCAGGTGGCTCTCCCAGTTCGGGCTATGAATGATCACGTCATACAAATATGCAGCTGCATATTTAGTGTGGGGCCTGAGCAGTTTATCCATCAATCTTTAGAAAGTGGCTAGGGCTCCATGGAGGCCAAAAAGCATGATCCTATACTGAACCAGGCCATTAGGAGTGGCAAAGGCTGTCTTCTCCCGGGCACGCTTTGTTGATGGGATCTGCCAATAACCTTTTGCCTGATCTAAAGTAGTGAAAAACCTGTCTTTGGCTAGTCGCTCTAATAGTTCATGCACCTGAGGCATTGGATAGGCGTCAAACTTAGAAACCACGCTTAATTTCCTGAAATCGTTACAGAACCTGGATAGATCCATCAGGTTTGGGCACTAGAATGATTGGGCTGGACCATTGGCCATGAGACTCCCCTATCATTCCAAGCTCAAGCATTTTCTTGATTTAAGCTCTTACAGCTTCCCTTTTTTTTGCGAATAGAGAAGACATCTCTATTCCTTTCAACCAAGCATCTAGCCTCCTCTACTTGCTCAGGTGTCAGTTCTGAAGATGTTGTGACTGAAAGTCCTGGGGACTGCAGGTCAGGCTTCGTGTGACATACTGTGGCCGTGCACGCCTCTCTAGCCCTCCATGGTTTAAGAAGGTTTATTTGAAACACTGCCTCCCTCTTCCGGCATCCCGTTTGACTAACCTTATAATATATTGGGCTCACTGTTTCCAAAACTTCATAGGGTCCTTGCCACTGTGCTAGAAGTTTGCTATCTGTGGTGGGTACTAAAACCATCTGGGATCTGGAAGCTTTACCTTCTTTAAACCTACAGTTGTAGAAGCACTGGGCCGTCACCACCCACTGCCGGGCCAGGATCTCTGCTTTCAGTTTGGAGTAGTCCGCAGCAGCCTCCTCTTCCAGGTCAAAACAGGCTTTTTGTGCTTCTCCAAGGAGAAAGGGTGCAATAATTCCAGCCATCTGTTCTGGGGGCCAGCCTTCTGGGATGGCTGTCCGTTCAAACGCCAGCAGATAGGTCTTCATCTGGGGTCATTTTCTGCAGACAACTGCTTGCGCGTATCTGACTTAGCACCCTGCTGGTGGGTTAGATTTCTTTTAGCATAGCATGGTCTGTCTTTTGTGCTTCAGTCACGGCTCCAATCTGCAAAGCCAGGAGACTGTTGGACTCTGAGGGACAGTTGAGGCAGCTACCTGTCTGCGAGTCTCTTGCTGTACTGCAGTTGAGGCAGCTGCTTGTCTGTTAGGCCTCATTCACACAGCTTAGAGGCGGCCCGTACACATCCATATGGCGTGCATGGCCGTATCAGGCGCTGTGTGTTATTATACGCAGCAGCCTGTTCTTCCCTATGGGAGGACACGGCCGTACACCGCTATACGCTTACCCGAGCTGCTCATCAGTGCGGGTGTCCATGCTCGGACGCAGACAAGATACATCCTGTCTGCGTCCGAGTACGGACATCTGCACCTGCACAGATGTGCAGCTCCGGTGAGCTTACAGCGGTGTACGTCCGCATGCTCCCATAGGCAAGGACAGGCTGCTGCTTTCGATCACACGCTGCACGGATCTGTACGAGCCGACTCTAAGCTGTGTGAATGACGCCTTAGTCTCTTACTGCACAGTGACAGCTTGTACCAGGGCTTTCACAATATCCTCCATTTTCTTGGGTCCTGTACCTTTAAGACCACTGTGAGAGATTGGCCGGTACAACAATGAATGCCACTTCTGACACCACTTGTAAGAAAGTCACTGGTCTGTGGTCAGGAATTGGCACTATATACATATTTATTGCGTGTAAACATAAATAGTCCCTTCAAAAGGGTGTTTTCTCCCTTTTAAACAAAACAGCTTCCACCAGCAATTTCAAAGTAGCACACAAAAAAAAGACCTACTTCAACTTAGGAGGCTAACTGATAGTTGTTTCCCTCACTACTTCCTACTGGTGCGGCTACTCCTGCTTCCAGTACAAAAGAAGATGAATAAAGAACCACAGTCTAACATACAGTTTTAGCCAGACCTTATCCCACAGGTATTCAGACTCTCTCCAGTTTGTGTATACATCCATCCAAGGCAGCCTGAGTCTCTCTCTCCCCCCTCTCTGAGCTCTCACTGCTTCTACACTGAGTGGCCAGATTATTATGACCACCCCATCAGTACTTTGTTGGGCCACGAGATGATTCCACGAGATGACTTCGTTGGGCCGCCTCGTGACTCCACGAGATGTTGAAAGGTGATGCAAGGAATCTGACAATGCACTGTTGCCCTTCTGTTGTCTTGTACCAGTCTTGCCACTCTCCATTCTGCCCTAACATTGACTAGTCGCTGACGGCCACAATTCGCACGTTCAGACCCAGATTTTCGGCTGACAGTCCAGTCTTTAAACACTTTAACAACAGCTGCTGTTGAACATTTAACGAATTCTGCTGTTTTGCTGATACTCGCTCCATGGCTTGAGCGCCAACAATCATCCCACGTTCAAAGGTTGTTAAATCGCGTTGTTTACCCATATCGTCAGAAAAAAAAAATCACTTCTACTGTAGTGGTAAACAACCTTCTTCCCTATTTATAATGGTCTGACCCTCTAGCATCTTCAGTGCCAAATTATAGCTAATTAGCCTACAAACATCAGGTGGTCATAATAATCTGGCCACTCAGTGTATATCAGGTGCAGGCTATATCTGTTGGGAAAACTGCTTAACCCAGACTTAGCCAGAAAGTTGCCCTTTTCAACCTCTCACTGACATACACTGAGTCATATACCCTGTCACAATATATATTATATATATATATATATA
>NW_017307345.1:191698-198423 GCF_000935625.1 Nanorana parkeri
CACACCTCAATAATGACGCTCTACTATATCAACTCCACCTCCTTTATCAAGCAAAATTAAGTGTTGGAACTGGCTATACTTTATAATCATAGCAACCTTATACCTGTACAGAGAAATGCAATAAAAAGGAGAGTTGGTTTCATGTTTCTTGAACTGTAGTGACACACCTTTTAGTCCATGATTAATTTACTGAATATTGCCACAAATGTTTAGAGGTGTCCGGAATGGGGAAATAAACTGGACAAAAACGGCTTATGAATATTGAGGCTTGGTGTTGCCCCTCTTACACTTGGGCACTGTCTTCAGTGGTAAATGCAGTCCTGATTACAAGACAATGCCATATAAAAACAGTGACATTTCTATTCACATTTGTTTATTTTGTTACATGTTACATTCAGTCATTCATCTAATAGGGTGTTCAAGCCATAATATGACCCAATCATACAGGGGTTGAATTTTGGTTTCCTACTTTAAATTGTACCTGTCTGCTTGCTGTCTCTCTAGAAATCTCTTTTACTTTTTCACTAAGCTTTTCATTTTGGACAATGCTGTACTGTCTTCTATTGTCATCTTGTCTTATTTCTAATCTGTACATTAAAAACGCTGACTGAGATGGTACAGTTTGTCATATTTTCTTTTTTTAATTTCAATTACTATTATATTCAGTCATTATTTGGACTACTTTAACATTAACGTCTAAGAAATCACTTTAATGTGTAGGATTTATTCTATCATGGAATGCTTTGTACTATATTATATTTCAACGTAGGTGAATCGCATGGACTTGGACAAAGTTAGATCACTATTGACAGCAGACTTAAAGGCTTTTGCATTCATGTGGGATGTCAGTGTTCTTGATATTCAACTTTATTTGTAAATTTGCTAAATATATTGTAAAATCTATGGGGTCTATTCACAAAGCTGCCGAGGGCAGCCGAGTGAATGACCGATCAGAAGTGAAGTAGTTCTGTGTCTGTTTAATCTTCTATATAAATCTTATTAACAAAATGTTTTTATATTTTTGATTATTGCATAAGATTTCTATATTCTACTGACTTGCATGAAATGATGGTACTAGCATACAAACATACAACCAGTATATGACATTTTCAGGCACGGTAGTTTGACAGAGCTTCAGCTATTATAAATAATGTAAAAAATGTGTGAATCTGGTTGAACTTGAGACTGACAGGTAAGATGGAGAATAAAGACAAAGTTTTCAATTTCATTTCTAACTTAGATGGCTCAGGTTTTACATATTTGTATAACGATACCAGTCACAGCTGGAGGTTTAAAATTTTTTAGTGCTTATGCAGGTTAATTGACAAAGCATTTTGATGCAATGTATTCTTTACCTTGGTGAAAGATATTTTGTGTCACTTTGTCACAAATATATCATGACAAATGACAAGATTCTTATGAAAGACCTTCTACATGACGTGAAATATCAGTAAAACACAGAGAGGAAGAGTTTGTGATTGAAGTTTAAAAACAGCAATTTAAAAATAAAATAATGTACAAGATATGTCAAGGCTGCCTTGTCGAAGCACATATAGTTGCCTACTGTAAGCTCAAGGTCTGGGACTTATGTGACATCAAACTCAAGGCTCCTTAGAAGACTCTGCACTTTTATCGTTATCAGTCATTCTGTCTCCTGTGTGAATGTGAAAAATAGAATATTTTACATGGCCAGCCACATGTTTTAGGGACATTTCAAAGTGAAACCAAAATCTGATATCAGTAAGAGATCCTGTTTAACACATAATTTTATGGTTCACTTTTTCCATGTTTTAACTTTTTTTTTTATAGTTTTGCATAGAGTTTAGAAGTATGAGAACCCCAGTTACTGCTGTATTGGATCTGAGTAATTAATGTCACTTTGACAAGTAATCAGAGCAATCCAACTTTTAGGGGCAGACGCAACATATTCCAATTTTTTTTTTGCTCCATGCTTCTCCATTCAAGATGCTGTAACTTGTCTTAGGGTCTTGTCTCTTTCATTGGAACAGGAAGTCAGAGAAACCTCTCAAATGGAGACATAACAGAAAACAAAATATTGTTAGATGTTCTAACCCTTTCCCACGTATTGTATTGCTTTAAAAGTCTCCATTGGAAAGATCTGAATTCACATACTGTTTTAGTAACTGAAACAGTGAGATAATTATTTCCCAATAAGAAAACAGACAGCAGTAAAAATGTAATACCTATTATAACATTAACTCTTGTTCTAACCCTTTCAAAAGTCACCTTAAGAAAGATCTCCACTTTCTTCTTTATGTCACTGGAATAGGAAGTGAAAACGTCTTCCCTGTTGCAAACAAAGGCAGCAGTAAAAACCTGATACAGACCCTATGTTTTGCCCAACAGTATAAAATCATTTTGGGTGGAGTACCAATTTGATGTTTAATATTTATTAATGACTTAGGTAAAATTATAGAATGCAGTATCAATTTAAATGCATCTATGGTCAAAAATAAAAATTAGATATGCTATGTATCTATTAACCTGAAGGTCATTAAGTTCAAAATATCACCTTTTGATGCTGCTCCAGAAGCCCAGCGGGATCCAAGTCCTTGAATTCGATGGTTACACTCTCTTCTGCCTTCTGAATGTGCCAGCAGTGTAGTCAACCTTTGTAATGCGCTACTTGCGTGGACTACAAAGTCAGGTGAGGATGCTGTAAGCGTTGGTACCCTGATCTGTGACTAAACTCAGTAGTTAAACTTTAAAAATGCATTAAAGTACTTTAACTATCAACAAAAAGTATAGTTTTCATGCATCACAAAAAGCTGCCCTACTAGCTACACTACATCCCAGGCTCTAATACGGGAAATAAGCTAAAATGATTAAGGAAGCTAATCTAGGAAGAATGCATTTTTAAAATGAAGAATAGCTTCTGATATTTTTATTCTAGTGGTTTCTTATAATCCTTTACATTAGATGAAACTTGTTTGTGCCTTTAGATATCCTTTAAATACCAATATTGAATTTAGAATGAAACTAGTAATCTTTCACTCAATCTTTTTTCAGTAATAAATCCAGATCAAACAAACATACAGTATATTGCCATGCAAAGGATTTCTTTATATGTTAGCTGGCTCCTACTGTGTTGAGTTGGTTTCCTTGAACTTCCTGCCCAGTAAAAGATCACAGGGGAGAACGGGGTAAAGGAGGAGAGAGGAGTGTCTTGCCCTGCTGTGCCTTTGTAATTGTGGAGGCACTCCCAGCTTACTAATATACACAAGGGTGGCACCATAAGACCCTGCAAGGGAAAGGAGCCACCCTAAAACAGGATATCAGGACTAGTGCTCAGGGGACCAGCTGATTCTGCAGGAAGCTAAAACTTTTAAACATCAAGGAGCATTATCCATTGTAAGTGATTAAATCAGCATTTGAAATAGCTAAAAAACTCTTTGAATTTAATATTACCTTAAGTAAATTGTTTGATGGAACCGTGTTTATTTTTAATAGTTTGTAAAGGAATGGCCACTTTGTTTATTTTTTTAAAATACTGTAAATGACAGGTTGCTTTCAGGAAGAAAATAGTGTAATTATATTCCACTTTCAATAGATTTGTATTAAACATTTTCAGTAAACTTGAACAGAGTTACAGGGTTTCCCACATGTATGTAGTGACACTCCATTGTCAAACAAAGAGAATATTAGAAACAGGACCGTGTGTAACTTGATTATTAAGGAGGTTGGGTGACACAAGAGTTTCTTTAAACAATTTCATCAATGTATACAAGAAAGATAAAGAAAAGCGGGGCTTTAAAAGTGTCCAGACCATAAAAAATGTCCATCAAACAAACATAGTTTTGTATAAAATATATTTTAATACATAAAGATAATTTGAAGACTTGGTTACATTTAAAATGTCACCGGTTCACCTGCTTGGTGATTGCGAGATAGCATGTGGGACCAAGGATCCAGCCACCTTTGTGAACATGAAAATACCTCCAACTTCCCTGAGGAAGCATATACAGTTGCAAAACACGTTGGTGATTGGGCCCACAGTGGATCATACAATTATTACAGGATTTAGGACTTGCAAGGAGTCTATGATACATAAATATATTTACACATGTATGGGCACCAAAAGGAGGTAGCTTGATTTTCTTTCTTGTATACATTTCTAATTGGGGGTGTGGTGCCTATCCCTAATGGTTCAATTCAATTTTTATGCTTTAAACAAACAATTTCATCAAGATGGAAACTGCTAACTGTGATTGACAGGTCTTGTGTCATGGTACATAATGTAAACTCTGCAGAATGGTAAAGGGGTGTTAAATAAAAATAAAATAAAATAAACTTGGAAAGAATAGAAAGATTAAGGGAAAGAATATAAACAGAGAGAAGAAAGGGGAACAAATGGGGATTTGGGGGACCCCATTAGCTTCTCACAAAAGAAGGGGCATTATAAAGAAGTAAAGCATTCTGGTGGAAGTGAGACAGAAGAAGCATCATCTATTGTAAGAGATTTAATCAGCATTTGAAATAGCTTGAAAATCTTCTGACTTTCATCACTTTAAATACTTTTAAGGATTTTTACAAGATTTGAGAAATAAAGTAACTCATAATCCTCCCCATATTTATAATGGTATGAAATCTCTTGGAGAGAAAGGAGCTGGTTATTAAACCAGTGGATCAACAGGAAGAAATTGTCTTCTCGGACAAAGATGATTATAATTCTGAAGTGTAGAGGTTGTTGTTTGATCCAAGCATATGGAAAAAGCCAACATAATTTTATATTGTATGAAGGGACTTAAAATATTAATTATTAAGGAAGCTTAGTGCAAACTCTGGATAAATCAAGATGCAAAGTAACTTGCCTCACCATAAAAAATAGACTAATTACCTTATGTCATAATATATCTAAGAACTGGATGAAACTTCCAGGCATGCTTTTGTTAGTGGGATTAGCTTTTTAACATTACCTTTGGAGGAATACATGAATTATTTAAGGGCAACTTTGCAAAAAAATAATATAAGTATATCTACGGTCATTTTTTTTATTGGATGCAATAACATTTTTTGTTATGCCATTCGTGTACTATTTAGGAAATATCCCCTCTCTTCCTATCCTGTAGACTTAACAGGATGGGAGAGGAAATCTCTCCAAAGTGTGGGATTTTCTCTCAACTTGAAATTTCGTATTTTCAGTCTCAATAACAATTGTATTCAGGACAAATAGAGTCAGTAAATATCTTTACTGTGAACACAGACCCCAATAACTAACCGATAGGTGCACAGATTAGAGGTGCATCTATGGGCATCAAATATGCAGCAAGCTTTATGACTTTATTTATGGTGTGATGGGAAACTAATATAAATCGAGATATCATAATTGTTGTCAAGCACAGGTGAAGATGGATGATGAGGCAAGGAGCATGGGGGAGCCTGCCAAAGGAAATCTAAAACAGTGGAAACTTTTGGCACAAACCTTCAAACATTTGGCAAAAAAGTCTAGTCTGCTTGGTAATGACTGCTAAAATGGGGAGTACCCACAGTGTTGGTGATACAGTACAGCAGGTTTCCTGCATTACAGACCTACTGTCTGTCCCAGTGTCAGGAGGAAAGTAGACAACTTTATTTAATAGCTGCACAATTCTTCCAGAAGAGATTAGGGCAGTAAGGAATACAGTAAAGTATGGGCATTATGGGGAAGGAGCACTATCTAGTTTACTGAAGAGGGCAGAAAGTGCAAATACCGTGTTTCCCCTAAAATAAGACACTGTCTTATATTTTTTTTGGCTCAAAAAAACACACTAGGTCTTATTTTCGGGTTAGGTCTTATTTTTTTTTTAATGTAGAACAATCCAAAATTAATTCAAATCCAAATTAAATAATCCAAAATGGCAAAAGGTAAGAATAGGTTGATCAGGGCAATCAGGGGTGTCGTACCTTTCCAAGAGCAATTTGGCAACCATATGCTGGCCAGAATGAGCGAAGCGCGCTTTCACTATAAATTCCTCACAGGTGGAGTGCATTTGGTATCACTCCGCCTGTGACAGGAGCCGGCGCTATAGAGGAGGCATGCGGCTTATGCGGCTCTGCTCCCTCCGCTGCTGCCTCGCTTCCTCTAGCGCTGACATCGCCGATTCTCTCCCGTGGCTCTTCAAGTTTTCCCTTCTGCCACCACCGGCCCTAGGAAAGGTCACAACTAGGTCTTATTTTCGGGGTAGGTCTTATATTTTAAGAAATCCCAAAAATAGTACTAGGTCTTATTTTCAGGGTAGGTCTTATTTTCGGGGAAACAGGGTATAAACCTATGTGATCTAGTATGAAGCTTTGATTTTTTTTATATAGAGACCAACAGTAAGAACAAACCCTAATTATTATTCTCTCATCCCATTCTGCTTAGCTCTCATTGTATACATTGTGCATGGTTTTCTTAATTGACATTACTAAGGCCCCTTCCAACGGGAGGTCCCATCAGGTTCACCAGTTTTTTCCGGTGGACCCTATTGAATACTCAATGCTAATCTGCAGCCCCTTTCACATAGGCACTCAGATCGGGTCCGCCTGTCAGATTTTCAGGCAGACCCAATCAGATGCCCAGTGCTAGTGTTTGGGCAGCAGTCTGCGAGCGAATGGGTGTCCATTTACAACAGGTTACCCCCAACTCTGGCCAGGTCCAGAAAAACAAACAGAACAATGTTCCATTTTGATGGACCTGATGATGCTGTACTGGGGGTGATCTGGTGTAAACAGACACATGTCCC
>NW_017307345.1:198584-227390 GCF_000935625.1 Nanorana parkeri
TATATATATATATATAATGTGTGTGTGTGTTCTTACAACCTGCTAAATTTTTTTTATAAACTTTACACAGAACAATGATATGCCAAGAGGGATTCTAATGCTTCTAACTGTAGATAAGTCCAAAAGTCTGAGAGAGAAGAGCAATCTTTCTGCATCGAAGAACCACTGCATGCATAGCAAAGTGAAATATACAGCGGAGCCTGCTTTGTTTGTGATAACTGTGATGTAGGAGTGAAATTAATATTTAGTGTGTTTAGTGAATTTTCATTCCAACCCTTAATGCCAATGTGCTTAATAGTCTACATGACAAGTGACATTCTGTATGCAGCAGGACCTTTTAAGAAGCATAAATAAAAGCAGTGTTCATAGGAAAGTGAGAATGTCTCATCCTACCTAAATTTACAAGTATATATCTGTACAGTGTACTGTACTGCTAACATATTCTGATTTTGCTTTAGCAGTGAAAGATTACAAAGTACAATTGGAGAGAAAACAATAACAAACCCAGCTTTTGTACTTTGCTCAGAGGAACAATTAAGCACTTTCAGAATACCCAAACAAACAACGCTAGCTGTAAGAAGCAGTGTATTGTGTGATTAATGTTGTCTTATGATAAATGTAATTGTGTAATTGATCATACAATTTTGAAAAGCAACAGATAAGAACGCCTTCCGCTGGTGCTGTCTTGTTCGCTTCAGTTGTGTCACCAGGCTGTTCCTGCAGTTGACTCCCTTGAGCATAGTGTCCGTCAAACTTTGTTAAGGGAACTGCCGGAGCCAAACATGAGTTTAAACTTATCCAATTATCCTAATCACAGTGTTTGGCTGCTTTTACTTTAAATGAAATATTTAATTTCTTAAGAGATCAGGGTGTAAATATATTTTAGTCAAGCTCTTAGGCTGACCTTTTTTTGAATGAGCCAAAGTTTCCTTGGCTCAACATTTAGCAACCTCAGATATTTATGTGAAATGTATAGCTATATAGAGATGGAGCCAGCACTTTTGAAGCTGCTTAGACCAAGTATTACACTATAGCGTACACTTTTGTGATAATTGTGTCACTGCCTTCTGCTCTTATGCATTCTTTAATGTATGTATGCCTTATACTAGCTTTAACAGTGAATAGGTTTCTGGTGTGCAAGCAGCTCTTAACTGAAGGTATTTTTTGCAGACACTTCTGACAGAAGGGGTGTGTAGAGGAATCATATTATGTAGATCCTTTGCATATATTTTACATTTCCAAGCACAGCTGTCTTGACTACTTAAAGTTAGATGAAACACAAAGAACACTATGCATGAGTATGAAGAGTATTATTATTGGATGTATTCCTCATCTCCTCTTAATTAGGTAGGATTCTAGATTTTCTATGTGGTAATAAAATGTGCCCTGTTTATAAAATATATTGCTGTACTTTACTGTAGTCCAGCGAAGGTCTTTAATATCATTTTCAGTAATGTATACTGACTGACCTTCCCTTAACCGCTTGAAGACCAGGTGTTTAGACCCCCTTCCTGGCTGGGCCATTTTTCAGTATTTAGCGCTGCGGTACTTTGACTGATGTTTATTCTTTCATGCAATGTACTGAAATTAATTTTATACAATTTTTTGGGGGCAGATAAGAGCTTTCTTTTGGTGGTATATAATCACCACTGGGTGGTTTTATTTTTTACTATATTTTTGAAAAATTACTGAAAATTTTTACGTTATGAAACAATTATTACCCAATTTTTTGGTAAAATATAAAAGACAGGGTGACGTCGGGTAAAAAGACAAACATGTCAAGCTTAAAAATTGCGCGCACGCATTTCATACAAAGACTTTTTCAAGAAAGTGTAGACGTTCTTGCACGTCTGCACTTTCTTGAAACAGTCTTTGTATGAAATGCGTCGAAAGAAGTGGACACGCACTGAGGGTGGGACATGCTAAGTTGGAAGGATTTTAATTGTGTGATTATTCGACTTGCTTGTTCATGACGGATTGTAATATTTTTTGAAAAAGCAATTGTTTCTGGTAATCTTGCAACGCATACATTTTTTAAACGACCACAGCTGAACCGGAAGCTTTCTAGTGAAAGAGCACAGAGTGGAGGAGGAAGTTCCTATTGCGAGTGGAGGAACAAACGTTCACTGTCATTGCGATCCGGGATTGTTATGCCTCTTTGGAAGTCTGATGAGTGCGGTGTGTTTCACAGTCGCCGGGAGTTTGCACACTACAGCTATAAGAAGGACTTATCACTGATAGGTTTTTTTTTTTATATCTTGGCGCTTTGTCACTTTTTTCCCTTTTTTTTGGCATCAATTTATGGTGGACTTTTAATTACCAATTTGCACCTAATCTCTACAAGAGATATTACTATGTATGAGTATGTATTAATTATATCGGTTATATGTGATCTATTTGATATTTAGCACTATATTATTCATGTATTATGATTATTGATTAGCGCAGTGCATTTGTTTGATCTATCTATTTATATTATTAGCACGGCAGCTTTTAATCTTTTATATTTATATTTATCACTTTGAGACAGCTTCCATAGCGCAGATTTTTTTTATATTCATATTACAAGATGACATTGCCACGATTCATCAGGCTTAATTTGTGAAAAAAATGGTTCAGAGAGCATGAGACATAATTTTCACACATGGATTGACTACTGCAGAGTCCAGACTTTAACCCCATTAGGAATCTTTGGGATGTGTTGGAGAAGACTTTACGCAGTTGTCCAACTCTCCCATCATCACTACAAGATCTTGGCGAAAAATGAATGCAAGTTTGGGCAGAAATAAATGTTGTGACATTGCATACATTTATCGAAATGATGCCATGGGAAATGCATGCTGTAATCAAAGCTAAAGTCTGTCCAGCGAAATATTAGAGTGTGTGACTTTTTATGGCAGGGCAGTATAGCTTTTTGTTTTTGTTCTGCAAAAGACAGTCCAAAATATTCTCTAGTACCTTTACCTAACTGAATCTTCATAGGGTAATATACGAATGAGGAAGACGTGAAGCTTTTGAGCATCAGTTGTTCAGCTCTGCAAACAACAGTTGTTTTTTTTCAGCAAACCCTGCTAAGCAGGTAAAAAGGAGCCTAGAGCTTCATGTGCTGGATAGAGATAACAATTATGAAATATTAATATACAATAGTTTACATTTATTTGACTAAATAGACAACAAGGGTATTTATTTTGTCCTAAATATAATAAAAGGAAGGCAATATATACAAAATCACTACACATTCCCTTTAAATTGTCAGACTTTAGCATGAAGATTTTTTATAGTGTATCCTTGTCCCTTCCATAAATGCCTAAAAACAAAGTGTGTCTGTGATATACACTAAATGCCAACATATTACCATAATGCAGAACAACAGTCATCTGGAGCCACACTGAAACACATGCCACTTCCAATGCAAAAGATCTACTGCAGCATATTTAGTTAAACAAGTTGGCAAGAGCCGCCAGCATCCAGCTGCTTGGGTACCACACATCTTGCTGTTCAGAAAGACAATTAATTTTTATTTGGAACTTATGTTTCTATATGAACACAGTCTAGACAATCATAAATTAAGTCACAGTAATTAATTTAAACTCAGCAGTCAGCTGCCAGTAATTGCCCTGTATACAAATTAACATACATGACTTATGATAGTCACTGTGGTCCCAATTTATTAAAAGTTAAACATAACTGACAGTCAGAGTATAAGTCTCTTAATTAGGAAGAGTACCTGTATGAAACCAGCTCAGATCATTTAAACTGACAGACTACAGTGGAGGAAGTAAGCATATGGTGTACTCCATTTATCATTTACCTTGAAGATGCCCCACTAAAAATGTAATTTTATATCAGATTTTACCTTCGTTTTGCTATCATTATTGCTTCTAATATTTAATCTTACATTGGCTAGATTTGCACTATAACCAAGAAGGCACAACTTTCTATCATCCTTTTTTACTAACACACCTCTTAAAAAAAAGCAAGAACATCTGCTTGACACTCTGCCTTGTGTTCTTTAATTTTTTTTAAGTTTTATGAAACATCTGAAGTCATGCTGTTTAATTAATAGGGTTTAAAAGACTGATGTCCTCCATCACTTCTTAAGTTTTAATCCAGGGGAAAGCAAAACAAATCCCCTCACACCCTTTGGCAATACAACGGATGCCAAATAATATAATATACATTCTTTCCTGATTTCCCATTATTATTTTTTGGGTTATTATCTCATGCAGTAAAACATTTCATAGCTTAACCACCATTTCTAAAATGATGGTAAAGTCCTATTTCTACTATACATTATGCTATGTTTTACTACATTAAGACACAAAAGTGAATAGTTCTTAATTTTTTAACATTTTTAACCAAATTGCATAGAACTTATCTAAAGCTTGAAAGATGGATACTAGTTTATAGACATTAACTAAGAATCTGATCTAAATAAATATCAGTGAACTTCTAAAAAAATGATATTTGCCTTTTTCTGCTTATAATGTTTTGTTTCCATTTGGATTTGCCAGCTCACTGGAGTTTTATTCCATCAGTATTTTTCTCTTTCTGCCTTTCTTCATAAAAAATAGTGACCCCCATCAGCCTAGCGCTGCTTGTATTTTTATGGCTTCAGGAGGGGTGGGCAAATAAATAGGTTTTGTGTGCACCAACCCAGGACTGATCGACATCAGGCTTTCTAATGGAGGTTTACTAAGGGACTGGAGCCTGAAAAAGTCACATGCCGCAAATCTTAATATACTTTCTCTTAAAGCTGATCTCCAGTCAAACAGCTAAATACACAGATGAAATGCATATAGGAGAGCTGTTTTACCTCCAGGCCTGAGATTTACATGGCTTTGCCACAAAGCACAGTACAGTACTGCCTGGAAGGGGAGGGTACATGCTATTTCTCTGCCACAGTTTAACTTTCACTTACATGTCTCCTTCCCACCCTGTGATTGGACTGTGAAAGGAGGAGCAACACATTAGTAAACCCTTGTTTCTCTTGGTCAGTCTGCTATGTCTTCCTATTTAACACGCCCATTTCACTGCAGCACACCTAATTGGCTCCTTGGGCTGCTTGTCCATCCCCTGATGTACAGTAGATGCTAGGTCAAATTCAGGTACTTACATTGCTTGCATTTAAATAATACATTGAATAATGTATCAATGATTACAGAGGTGCACTAATGTGTGCCTTTTACATTTTCATGGAGTTCCCTGTTCACACCATTCATGCACATTGGTGTGCAGAAAACCAAGATTCTGTTTAATTCTGGTCAAAAGCAATAATACAAATGCTCATGGGAATCTTACTTCGAATTGCTTAGCCCCAAACCAATTGGATTTGGTGTTATGGTGGTAAGATTGGACGCTAACAGCCATTCTTACCTAGTGATTACTGTTAGCATGGAACATAGATGCGTGAGTAATGGGAAAACTACTCTCACAGTCAATCACTCAGTCCACCAGGTGAATATTCAATTTCCCCGCCGTGTTGGTAATTGAAAAAAGTGAATATGCAGTAGGGCCTCCCATACAGGAAGCCCATTTTGAATGACAGCATAGGCTCTCTCTTCATGGGTCATCCCCGGTCACACAGCAGGATACTCCATAATTTCCTGTGATGTCAACAAGGGGCATTGAGCTACCTTGGAATATGGGCTGCCTTCTTTGTAGAAGGGAACGAAAATAAAATTTTTGCTTATGTATAGAAGATATGAGAACGCATATGCATGCAACACTCATACATATAAAATTACAAACAACACATAGTAACACATTCTTAAAGCAAAACACATGTATTTATATATTTTTTTTTGCATCATGAGGACCTCTTTTAAATGCGTAGTTGAAAACACTGAAAACCATTTAAAATAAAGAAAGGCCTTGGTTGAAATATTCTTGTTCAGATCTATTACCACGATATAAAAATCAGAACAACGTATCTTTATCCTTCTATTTGTATAATTCCTCATCCCTTCATTGCCGGTCATCTGACCAAAGCTGAGTATAGGGTTAAATTAAAATAACTGAAGCTAAACTCCAGATGAACAGCCACTTACACAGATAAAATCCAAATATAGGAGATGATTTATCTGCTAAATGGTTTGGATTTCTATGTACCCAGTCCAGTTACACACAGCATAACCTTATCCAGCAGGGCAACAGACTTGATTTTTCTCACACACACTTAGAGCTCTTGTGTCTCCCCCAGCCTGTGACTGGACAGTGAAAGGAGAAGCAGCAAACTAATGTCACTCTGCTGACTCCTCCTACCGGCATAATCCTTGTTAGAATATGAGCAATACCGCACAAGTGACTGGCTCCTTGTGTTGCCCCTGGCTCTCACAGTATGAGCTCTTCTGTGCTGAGACTGCAAGAGGCTGATACTAAGTCAAATTCAGGTACTTACACTTCTTGCTTTATTATTTAGCTTAAAGTATTCCTTACATGATAATATTCTCTTTCTTTTGAATAAAAAAGAATAGAACATGAAGGACCCTGTGCACCCAATGGACTATAAAGAGATATGACAGATTTAGCTATGACTAGTGCAATATATTTTTTAGGGTTGCACAGATACCAAGTACAGTACTCGGTACGAGTACATGTACCGATACTTTTGAGCTCCAAGACTACACTAGAGAAAATTTCAAAAATTAGGAGGCGGCTGTCATTGGTAGGGAGCACACGGAGCTCCTGGGATTTGTACATCTCTGTTTTAATGTACGATTTTGTTTTTATAAATATAAATAAAAAGGGATGTACAGATGCCAGTTTTGCGAGTACGAGTACTGGTACTTGCCGAGTACGAGTACTGATACATTTTTGTTTATTGTCATGTGACAGTTTTTCTTAAACAATACAGACTAATGATTTCAGGACAGTGGTGGAGTGCCAGAGCCAGGTCCCAGCTGCAACCACTGCAACCCCGGGAGTTCTCATGAAAATGCCAAGTATCTGCACTGGTACTTGAAAAGTATCTGTGCATCCCTAATATTTTTAAAGACAGACATATTACTTAGAAATTAAAGATAGGCACATAATATTCAGAAACAATAAAAGCAGTACAATTAAGTTGTGGTAGTGTACCAGGTGTCTCTTTGTATCATCTAGTTCACCTACTATAGAGTCCCCTCTGTTTTTTTTGTGTCAATTTCAATCAGTCCCTCTACAAAGATTGAGGTTTCCAAAATAATAAGAATGCAGGACATCTGTTAATAACCTGGGACTTTCCAAAATAAGTAACAGTTACTTTTGTAGCAGTCTGGTGGAGGTGCCCGTTGTTCCTTTTAATGAGCATTGTGCCCTACATTGTGTACACATTTAATGGCTGCCTGGAAAAATCATAAAAAGACCAGAGACGACTGTTCCCCTTATACCGCTAGGACCCCATAGCAGTTGTATGTTATGCCTTTTTCCTAGTAAATGTAAGCATGGACCAGCCCACTAGGTTAGCACCACATTCCAAATACAAATATGACAAACACATCCAAGCAATTTTTAAGTGACGTATTAAGTTGTACAGTAATATACCACACATACGTGATCATATATAGAAAAAAATATAATTTTTATTTATACAAAATTAAAAATCATAATTTTGATACATATATAAAAAAATACAAATAAGGCCCACATGCAACTCATTGTATGTGGGTATTCATATATGATATGTAATAGCAACCAATTTAAAATCATTGATAGAAATCATTGTAAGCCTTGATAACCATGTATGAATGCTCAGAGTTGTATGTGAGCATTTCTTTTAACTTTTTTTCTTGATTGCTTTTATTTTGGTATGAATAAAATTAATATTTTTAGAATATATGATATCATATATTTGGCTGATTACTGTGGCACTTAAAAAAATCCCCTTAAAACTCACTGCTTGGTTTTGTATGCCTTTTCTCTAGTTTTTATATAAAAAAAATCTGAAATCAGATTTATACGTACTTAGCAAAATATAACATAGAAAATGTAAAGCCTGATTTTTACCTTATATTGAGAAGTACCTCTGCATATGCTATGCTTATTATATCTGCTGTTAGTAGAAGCTGGAATAAATGTTTCCCGCTGACAATTTGTCTTTCTCAGTTTAATTATACATCATGCATTGTGATACACACAAAGCACCGATTTCAACATCTTGCATGGGCTAACATCAATTTCAGGTTGCTTTGTCCACTTGCCTCTGCTCAGTGTTTTGTGAAATTACCAGCTTCTTATTCAAAGCATTTGAATGGTGCTGATTTGGCATTCCAGCTGGCAGACATCAGCTCCATGGCATGTTCATATAGGCTGTCATGTTTGCTTCTATGAGTGATTTAGGTGTTGCTTCCTAAAATTAGGAGGCGGCTGTCATTGGTAGGGAGCACACGGAGCTCCTGGGATTTGTACATCTCTGTTTTAATGTACGATTTTGTTTTTATAAATATAAATAAAAAGGGATGTACAGATGCCAGTTTTGCGAGTACGAGTACTGGTACTTGCCGAGTACGAGTACTGATACATTTTTGTTTATTGTCATGTGACAGTTTTTCTTAAACAATACAGACTAATGATTTCAGGACAGTGGTGGAGTGCCAGAGCCAGGTCCCAGCTGCAACCACTGCAACCCCGGGAGTTCTCATGAAAATGCCAAGTATCTGCACTGGTACTTGAAAGGGATGTACAGATGCCAGTTTTGCGAGTACGAGTACTGATACATTTTTGTTTATTGTCATGTGACAGTTTTTCTTAAACAATACAGACTAATGATTTCAGGACAGTGGTGGAGTGCCAGAGCCAGGTCCCAGCTGCAACCACTGCAACCCCGGGAGTTCTCATGAAAATGCCAAGTATCTGCACTGGTACTTGAAAAGTATCTGTGCATCCCTAATATTTTTAAAGACAGACATATTACTTAGAAATTAAAGATAGGCACATAATATTCAGAAACAATAAAAGCAGTACAATTAAGTTGTGGTAGTGTACCAGGTGTCTCTTTGTATCATCTAGTTCACCTACTATAGAGTCCCCTCTGTTTTTTTTGTGTCAATTTCAATCAGTCCCTCTACAAAGATTGAGGTTTCCAAAATAATAAGAATGCAGGACATCTGTTAATAACCTGGGACTTTCCAAAATAAGTAACAGTTACTTTTGTAGCAGTCTGGTGGAGGTGCCCGTTGTTCCTTTTAATGAGCATTGTGCCCTACATTGTGTACACATTTAATGGCTGCCTGGAAAAATCATAAAAAGACCAGAGACGACTGTTCCCCTTATACCGCTAGGACCCCATAGCAGTTGTATGTTATGCCTTTTTCCTAGTAAATGTAAGCATGGACCAGCCCACTAGGTTAGCACCACATTCCAAATACAAATATGACAAACACATCCAAGCAATTTTTAAGTGACGTATTAAGTTGTACAGTAATATACCACACATACGTGATCATATATAGAAAAAAATATAATTTTTATTTATACAAAATTAAAAATCATAATTTTGATACATATATAAAAAAATACAAATAAGGCCCACATGCAACTCATTGTATGTGGGTATTCATATATGATATGTAATAGCAACCAATTTAAAATCATTGATAGAAATCATTGTAAGCCTTGATAACCATGTATGAATGCTCAGAGTTGTATGTGAGCATTTCTTTTAACTTTTTTTCTTGATTGCTTTTATTTTGGTATGAATAAAATTAATATTTTTAGAATATATGATATCATATATTTGGCTGATTACTGTGGCACTTAAAAAAATCCCCTTAAAACTCACTGCTTGGTTTTGTATGCCTTTTCTCTAGTTTTTATATAAAAAAAATCTGAAATCAGATTTATACGTACTTAGCAAAATATAACATAGAAAATGTAAAGCCTGATTTTTACCTTATATTGAGAAGTACCTCTGCATATGCTATGCTTATTATATCTGCTGTTAGTAGAAGCTGGAATAAATGTTTCCCGCTGACAATTTGTCTTTCTCAGTTTAATTATACATCATGCATTGTGATACACACAAAGCACCGATTTCAACATCTTGCATGGGCTAACATCAATTTCAGGTTGCTTTGTCCACTTGCCTCTGCTCAGTGTTTTGTGAAATTACCAGCTTCTTATTCAAAGCATTTGAATGGTGCTGATTTGGCATTCCAGCTGGCAGACATCAGCTCCATGGCATGTTCATATAGGCTGTCATGTTTGCTTCTATGAGTGATTTAGGTGTTGCTTCCTACAGCCATTAGTTGCCCAATGCAGTATTACATTGGGAGCTATGAAAAGACTATCTGTAAATGGGGCAATTTACCTTGCTCACAGTGCCATATCATTTTGCCAGGTGGTGTAGAAAACAGGGCTAGCAATTAGGAAATCACTTCTGTAAATTTTTATTTTACAAATATATTGCATCATATTTTGATTGTGAATTATTCTAACATTATTGACGCCAGTAAAATATTTAGTAACAATTAAGTTCTTTCTAAATGTTTATACCAGCTCAGACTTTAACATTATAAAACTTGAACGTCTTATTGTTTATTTAAAAGCCAAATTTACTGTCTCAAATATGTTCTACTTGCGAAATATACAGTATCACTAAGGAAGAAGTGACTAATTAAAACCACAATTTATTTACCAGACTTTCAAAACATCATAAATATGAGTACAAAGACATGGAGTTGCAAAGATAAGTGGCCAATAGTGATCTGTAATAGCTTATGAAGTTTTGAAATCATTTAAAATGTAAGTTTTTTCTTTTTATTGCAGAAGAAACATTCTGCTATGTTTCTTCTGCAACAAATGGTTCTTGTCTGTCTGCTCGCAAACGGTTGTATAATAATGTACCATCTTGGCATGCTTTGATAATGGGTTGGATTAACGCCCATGCATATGCGAGCGGGCTAATCAGTATAAGTAAAGGTACTGAGTCCTGAAGAAGACTGGGCTAAGATGGAACTGCCTGCGAGGGAGCTTGCATCACTGGAGGGTAGGTAAGTACTGTTGCATTTTAAAGTCAATAGAACAGGAAAGAGTTAAAAACCACCAGGTTTTTTGCCCTTTCTGTCCCATTAGGAAAACATTTGTTTCATTAACACAACAGGAAGTAAGAGGAAATATCTGCAAATTGATTTACAAAGTTGTCACCACAACAATCATCACAGAAGACCTCCTTCTCATTCTGTTCTGATCATAATTCAAAGTAGAACTAAATCCATCTTTTTTAGTTTTGGATAGAGTAAAGGGAGGCTTACAACTCTTGTCAGCTTTTATTTTCCTGCCATCTGGGTGCCATTGATTTTTTTTCTGTCATCTGTGTCCCATTGACCGTCTCTCCAATAGCCACAACAGAAAGTGAGAGGAAATACCTCCAAAGTGGGGGAAATCCCTGGTGGTCTCCAGAGTTATCAAAACTTCCATCTTCATGTTCTGTTGACAACCCAATTTTTGGGATTTTCTTTCAGTTTAAGTGATGGTGACCTTGAAAAAGTGTTGGTGAATCTCCCGCAATAACAGACCGCAATAAAAATCTGAAAGATGTTCTAATCCCTCTACATTCTATCCAAAACTAAAAAACATGTTTTTGACTTCAGTTGCACTTTAAAATTGTAGGTTTCCCTCACATTCAATCCCAGTGACAATGGTCACTAGGACAAATAGAGCAGGTGAATGACAAAAACTCTATATTGTGAGTGGTTGCCATCACTTGCACAGCATTAGCATTCACTTTATTAATGCTTTGTAACCTATATTAAATGTGAGGTTTATCTGTTCCATTTTTAAACTGACAGATCCTCAGCCTTTCAGTTCAGTGTACTGTACTGTACAGCTAAGGCCAAGCATTCAACACCCACCTGTCATCATCTGAGAGAGCTGCAAGATAGGATGATGAACTGATTATATGTAAACTGTACAAACAACATACTTAAGTACTGTGAACAAATCATGAAAAATTATTGTTTGTTATAGTGTCATTGAACCATGCTCTGGATCCTCAGCTTTAACCACTACTCATTTAAATTTAGAGTGGTGTTGTCGCATATTGCCTCTTACAGTTGAATGCAGTGCTACTCAAAATGCATACACTGTAATCTAAAACACAGCAACAGGCATCATTTGACCTGCTTTGCCTGCAATGCAATTTCATCTCAGTAGGACCTGCTACATACAAAGAAATACAACATGAAGCAGGTCAAACATACCCTCAGAACTGTCATCAACACCACACTATACAAATAATGGGAATCCAGTGACCTGCATTTGATGTGCATTTGAATGACACATCAAATGTAGCGAAACCCTGGACCTCAGCCCTAATGCTGGCTGTTGCGTAGCTATATCGTTAATTGTAAATAACACTCTAAGTAAGGCTCTTTATGAATAGTTAAAAGGAACAAACAGGGCAGCTCACTGACGTCACTAGTTGCATCCCACTCAGCTCTAGGCAACTTGGTTGCAGGTACTAGGAAATTTTCCAACATGCACTCAGACTCACTCAAATCGGAGTAGTCACATAATAAAATGGACAAAAGGTCATATACTGATATTTTATACAGGAAGGTATAAAAATATAAACATTTTACTGCTGACATTCTCTGTGAAATGTAAATGAGATATTCACTAAATGTTGTAATTCAACTATTCAAACTATGACTTAAAGGGTTTTTAAACCCTCCGTTTTTTTGCATATATCTACTGCTAGAAAGGGTTAATACCTGTGTCTTCCCCCGCGCTGTGTCTTCCCCCGCGCTCTCCCGTCCGAAAATGTGAAAATTCTCAGGCGGTCGCAAAGCATCTTGGGGCAGGCGCATGCGCAGTTCACATTTTCAGCTGGGATGCGAGGAGAGACACACGGTAAGTCTATGGACGCGTGCACCCGAATGCAGACACCGTGGGACAGGAAGTGCCAGCAAGCTCAGAGGAGTCAGCGCTGGATCGGAGTCCCGCCGCAGCGCTGGGGGGACAGATGAAGAGGACAGGAAAGCAGAAGAAGATCGGATTAAGAAACATCATTTAAGGTAAGTGCTTTAATTAACATTGGGTGGAGGGAAGTAATCTTGTAATATAAAATGATACATTGTCATGTTAATTAACATAACTGGGAATAAGAAAAACAAAATACAATTACATAATATACAAATAACCTATTTTGATAGCTTTAAATTCTCATAAAAAAATTAGTTGACCTCTGGTGTAAAAAAAGTCAGAAAGCCAATGGTTTTCCTTTTTATGCTGTAGATAGCTACAGCTAACTGCATAATTAAAGTTTTCCCCAGTTATTCTTGGATCATGTGCAGAAAATTACAAAGTAAAATTTATGATCATATATTAAAAATGCAAACTCAAAACAGAAACATCAAAGACAACAGTGACATTTGATAAAAATTATAACATCAGCTTCTTCTCATCCTGCTACAGTCACAATTGTCTGTTTATCAGGGCTTAGAAAATGGGTGAAGAGTTGTGAATTTCAATTCTGCCTGCCACCCATGTGTATAGGGGAATAAAGATTGAGTGTGATCTCCGTAAATAGACAAGCCTCTTTAGTCATCTGCCTATGAAAGTAGTTTAGAAATTCCATGCTGGGTCCCCTTTGAACAAATTTAATGAAAACCAGCATGGTGTTGTGGCAGTCAGTATTGGATTTCGTTGCTATCGCCTTGTTCTTCATAGTGGGAATTATTAAAATTGTGACTAATAGCCTAGCATTAACTGCTTAATAGCTTTCATGTGTGACAAAAATGACAGGCACACTCATTGCCTATTCAAGCTCCCTCTAGATGGTGATCCCCATTCACTTGACAATTATTTACCAGAAGAAAAAAAACAAATAACAGGTTTATTTGCAGGTTTATTTCTTATTCATCAAAGGTATCAAAGCGTAGTTTACCTTAGTCATTTGGGGCTGAATAAAATGACTAGATTTGTGCCAATATATTAACCTGAATGAATGGTTCCCTGGTGCAATCACTGAGCATATAAATGCCATATGTTGTCTGTTCTTATCAACACTTGAATGCGTTAAAGGGGATTTCTTGGGGTGATGTAAATAACAAGAAAATATTCCCTGGGGTTAATTTAGCACCTTTGGGTATAATGTGGTTATTATGCACTTGAATAGCTATTAACGCTAGATGGGATGTTATGAATACACTGATTATTCTGTGCTCCTAAGCACTCTCACAATGTTCTTGTTTTTTAAATTAATTTGTAGTGTTTCTAATACACTGCAATAAGTATAAATGTTAAAACTTCTGCAAATTGTATCCAGATTGTTACATTACACTTGAGTCAAAAATGAAAATGAATATGATCAACTCTAAAATTGCTCAATAACAGTGTTAAAGTGCAGACAACCTGCGGTGCCTGCAAGTGCTTGTGTTAGTTTATAAATTAATCAATTGTGCCTCCTCCTAAGGTGCCCATACACCTTACGACCATCGCAAGACTTTTGTCTTGCGATGGTCGTATGCTCATTAAAAGCCCGTACGATCTGCCCACCTTGGACGGGCAGATCGTACTTGCGATCATCGGAAGCCCGCCCCGCTGAGGGGCGGGCTTCGGATGACGGCAATGCAGAACGGGCAGTGTGCGCGTGCGCACACCGGCCCGTTCCGCAGCTATCGGGCGAGCAGGCTAGAAACCCGTCGAGAATCGTACGATTCTCGGCTGGTTTTCAAGCATGTTGGCTCGACAAAAGACGTGCGACCGTACAGTAGAAACGGTCGCACGTCTTAGTTCACACTGCTCGATTCTCGTACGATCGCGGGATTTCGCCCGATTCTCGTACAAGAATCGAGCAGTGTATGGGCACCTCTATACTAGGCCCATGCGAGAACCTCTGCTAGCAGCTGAGGCATTATGAGCTGTGTGCTGGCTGTTTACTATCCCAAAGGCTTTGACATCAGTGCTTGTTAAGATGCCCCCAGCTGTGCTGTGTTAAAGACCCAGTAGAGTCAAAATACTTTTTCCGTGATCCTACCAGTAAAACACTTCCTGTCCATATGGTAACGATGCTTATTCACTTGGGTTGATTTACTAAAGGCAAATAGGCTGTTCAGTTTGCAGTCTTCACTTGCACGGGAATTTTTTTTACCTTGGCATAGTTAATGAGGTGAAGCTCTGCTGACTTCCATCATGTGCAAGGAAAAAAAAAACTTTTTACATTTTCCGTGCACATGTTTGGTTATTGTTTGCAAAATGAATTATCACCGCATTCACTAAGGTAAGGGACAATTCCCTTGCAAAGTGAACATTCCCTTGCAAAGTAAACAGCCTATTTGCCTTTAGTAATTCAACACCACGCTACTTTATCTATGGAGGAGCAATGTTGTCAACCTAGGCTGCTCTCTTGTATGACAAACACCTCCTCCTTACCTCCTTTACATAGGGATGGGTGGGGTTTGTAGTTCAGAAAACATAGCTGAGAAATATGATTAGATTATATAAGATGATCAGCCCAGTGCACTGGAAGTAGCATTTTTCTGCACTTGCAGAAAATGAAATTAATTTGAGAAAAGAAAACTAATGCAGCCATCAGACACGGGACTGGTAAGCTGCAATACATTACATTCGTGTTCTTAGGTTTAGATGTCTTTTAATGTTGTGTCATGGGGGGATCCCTGCAGCCTGTGATATAAGGTTTCTAATAAGTAAATGGTATACTTGCTTGTTAGGGGCTACTCTTAAAAGCAGGTACAGTATTTTATTAACAAGGTCACCCCTTGGAAGTTATTGCTATAATTAGGAAGTAGTATACGTTTCTACAGCTTAGTTCTACAGCTTTTTCCAGTGCAGAAAAGATTTACAGGGCTATTCGAAAGGGTGAAGAGTTTGGAAAAGGCAGGAGAAGTGAACAATCTAGGACAACATAGCTGAATTGGATTACGCAGAGTTTTACATACTGCACAGTCACATCAGTCCCTGCCCTCAAGGAGTTTACAATCTAAGGTCTCTATTGTACACACACACACACACACAAGGCCAATTTAAACAATAGTGTCTCGACCGGGATACTACAAAATGCTCAGAGAAGGTGTAAGGTTATCCTTTAACTACTCATTTCTCAAAGTTTATATGTAGCCAAAACTTTTTTCTGAATTTGTATAGAGTTTGGAATGGTTGGTACCTCTTCCAGGTTTTTATTGTTGACTGTGTCTCCCATGGGTAGATTTACCTTCTCTGTTTGTCCTTATGACCATTGTCACCAATAAAGAAGGTAATGGAAAATCCAAAATGTTACAGTTGTCACCAGAGCATGAGTTGATAGCAAATCTTCCAATGGAGATACCAGTTTGGTTTACAAATGTCTAAATGGATATTCTCCTAACTGTGTAGAGGTTTCTTGTTATGTCTCTAGGGCAGTAAGTAAAAGATAAACACTCCCAACAGAGCACAGACAACAAAAAATAAACACATAGGGGTCTATTCACTAAGCTGCCGTAGGCAGCCGAGTGAATAACCAACCCAAAGTGAAGTGAGCCGAACAACAACATGTTCGGCTATTCACTTCAGGCTTGTACGGCTGATTTCAGCTGTATATCTGCTGCCGTCAGAATAAATAAAAAAAAAAAAAACACCATAGGAATGCATAGCTAGATTCCTATTGGCTATTTCACTTTGCAATAGCCAATAGCAAACTAGCTATTGCACCCGCCCTCCGCTGCTGTCAATCACTAGAGGGGACCTGATGGAGAACTTCAGGTCCCCTCTGCTGATTGACAGCAGCAGTGGGCGGGTGCAATAGCTAGTTTGCTATTGGCAATAGCAAATTGAAATAGCCAATAGGAATGTAGCTATGCATTCCTATGCTGTTTTTTATTTTTTTTTATTCTGACGGCAGCCAACGGCTCCGATGTCAGAAGAAAAAAAAAAGACAAGAGAGCAGGGAAAGGTTTACTCTGCTTGATTGAGCAGAGTAAAACTTTCCAGGAGAAAGTGTTTATCTCCCGGGCGGCCGGGAGCCGCTATGTAATAGCGGGAGACTCCTAGAGCGTCCGGGAGAGTTGGGCTATCTGAAGATCAGCGTCCCTATTTACCTGGTAATCAGGGACGCTGATCTGTCTGTGCAAGGGGCCAGCCGTTCGGCCAGCTTCGGCTTTCACCTCGGCTCAGTCGAGCCAAAGCATATGCCTTCGGCTCCACTGAGCCGCCCGGCCGACTTCGGGAGCTTTACAGGCTATAGTGAATAGCCCGTACAGCAGCCCTTCGGTTCTACTGAACCGAAGGGGTCCTGGGGCCGAAGGATCAGCCGAAGCTACGGCTACTAAATCCTTTGGCAGCTTAGTGAATAGACCCCTTAAAGTCTATAAATGCCGTGTTCAAAGTTTTTGTGTTTGGGGCTCCTACTCTTTGACTTATTTGGCGTTACAAAAGGTCCCTATCAGGAAGGCCAGCCCTTCTTTGTAAGCAGCTTTGATTGATACCTAAGAACCATTTCAATCATCACTAATCCAGAAGGGCCCAGAGCAAAAAGACAAAGGACATGGGTGGAGTGGAAAAAGCGTGCCTGGCAAAGGGGATTTAAAGGGACAGAAAAAAAAAGGAGTACAGTCATCTTACCTGATTGGGATAGGTGGTTTCAGGAAAGAGGGGCCATTTGAGATTTGAGTCTAGCTGCAGGAAGGAGCAGGACAAGGTCATTTTCAGGCTGACCAGCTTGTGAAGGATTTCCCACCTACCTGCTCAGCTATTTTGATAATGCGATTATTCCATTTGTTTTTTGAGGGTATTTGCATACCATGCATGGGAACCAGGCTAAGGTATAGCATCTTGTGCTGTAATTGGTCCAGTTGTTTGTGATCTAGGACGTGTAAAAAAGGGTACTCTGCAGCTGGTATCATCCCCATGGTGGTGTGGTGCTGCTTGGGGTCTTGCAAGTAACAGATCTGGACACAGATGCAATGCTCTGGAAGCAATGTTGTTGTTGTTTTTTTCTGGAGCCTTCAATGACCATCAACCCATCCTTTTGTTGTTATTCATGGTAATTACAGTTATTGGAATGGTATTTTTTTGTTGTAAAGGGCTACCATGGCCATTAAAACTCATTGTCATTTATTTTTGTTCTGGAGAAAAGGCTACGGGCCTGGTGGTAATAGGGGCAAACACCTTTTGGACTACCCTAGTCATAATCTGATCCAGTGCCACTGCAACTTTTGCTACATAGAGTTCTTGGAGAAATGACATTTTAGAATGATGCAGGTACGTAAAATGACTACAAAAAGGAGACATCTCAACATCTCAAGGAGCTGTAAGGCAAATATGACATTACAGATGATGGTTTGTTATTGCATTGTGTAACAAAAAGTTTTGTAGTTGTAGATTACAATATATTTTTCTTACAATTGTTTTTTTAAATGTTCTGCTGCACTTACAGTACATATCATGTTTAATATAGAGAAGTAATTTCTGTTCATCTTGTGCCATGCATCTGTAGATTCAGAGTTAGATAGATTCTAATGGTAAAGTCCAGATATTTTATACTAAATAATGCAGGGATAATTTAATTTAATCTTTAAAAATACATGGCATTCATCTGAACTAACGATTCACTCTGACAATTCAGTCATGTTATAAATGACTAATAGTGTCTTTACATGGCATCAAATCTTTAGCCGCATATAGGCATTTTTAAAATTTATAGACATCAGACAGTAATAGACTTTGTAATGTGTAGCTTTAGTAGTCTTTTGAAGTCTAAAAGAATGTAAGGCATACCAAAATGTATTAATATACAGATTACCCTGAATAATAAATGCATAATACAAATTAGCTCATTGTGCTATTCAGTCTGAAAGCCTTCAGATAACAGAAAAGCCTGTATTAATTGTGCTGACATTCAAATACAATATTCTTTCTGATTCTTCATTATGTGGTTTTGACATTGCGGTTATGGAGATAACAGGTTATCTTGATGCCTATTATATACCCACACCAAACCCACGCTGTCATTTTTATGACAATCTCATTTTTGTGATGTTTTCATTCAGTAGTGTCACACAATATACAACGTGCCAAAAATGTACAATATAATAATGATTATTAATAAAAATTGGACAATTCTACTGACTGCCACAGGGAACATTTCATTGAAATGTATGGTCATAACACATACATCTAATGAAAAAAAGACAAAACATCCAATTTTTACAGTTGAGCTGAATCTCACGTGTCAAGAATTTTGCACCATTCAGTGTAAACTTAGTAGGTTTTACAGGCCAACACGAGTCTAGGTTTCATGTTGTCCTTTATTCCATTGCAGGTAAACAGTTTAAAGCTGAACTTCAGGGATACAGCTGAACAAACAGTGTAAATAATTATATGGGACTGTTCTACCCGCCAAATGATTTGTATATCTGTAACTCCTGTCCTGAGATTTAAACAGCTCTACCGCACAGCCATGTCTGGCAGGGCGGAGGATCTGATTTTGCTCAGATAAGTAACATTTACAGGTCTTGTTCCTGCCTCCAGCCTGTGACTGGATATTTACAGCATAATCTTCAGACTGATGTGCTCATATCAGTGTCTTTCTGCTTTCTCCTCCTAACAGCATGTACCTTTTTAGCACATGGTCACTGCAGCACAACTGACTGGTTCTTTTTGCTGCATCTCTCTCTTCCATATCTCTATACTTACCTAGTTTTTGCCACTAAGACCCACATCATTGATTACATTTCTCCGCTGGCTTGTTGTCCCGATATCCGTATGTGCGCAATTTTCGCCCATAGAGCTGGGAGACGGATCAACTCCTATCCATCTACCAGCCTCACACAAGTGTATAGCGGGGAAGAGTTAGAGCCCCAATCAGGTTTTACTGCTATCTGGGGCTCCATTAAAGCAGATTCCACCCACTTTCTCTTCCTAGGACAAGATTTTTGTCAGGGTTTCTTACCCTTCCTTTTCCAGTTGCTTTCAGCATGGCTTGTGCAGTGCCTTTTATGATCAAACCCGTTAATATCATAATTCTGCATCTACTGACAAAACACCTGGCAAATCCCTATCTCAGAGTGATGATGTAAACACCAGTTCATATTTAATCATCAGCTTGTCCATTCAGTCTTCGCCCTTGAGTGTGTTCTGATATACCAAGTGCTCTGCAGTTGTTCCTGTTCTCCATGTATGACCCTGGCTCTGACTGACTGATCTCCTGGTTCCTGACTTTGGGTATTGTTTCTGTTCATCCTGCTCTCAGTGTTCCCTGGCCTGGTTTGGCTCATTACCCATTTCACATCTGACTTGGCACTTATGATGTCCTGGACTTACTCTATTGTTATTTTGCCATTTATGTTTATTGTAGTTTTCAATCAACTCTTATTTTTTCATACCTCCACTTTAAGTTTCTGTCTGGTTTCTTGATTCCCTAACAGTTTTGCTACACAGGAAGTAAGGGAAAATGTGCAACATGGAAACATACAATAAAAAGATAAAAAGCACCCTAGGTTCCCACTACTTAAAGCGGAACTATACCCTCTTATTCTTTGTGCTGCTTCCAGCACAGTTACAATATCTCATATCCAACTAATATTGCTTCTGTACACACGGAAAATCCCAACCAACCATTTAAATCAATAGGTTCCTTTTAAAAAAGCAGTTTTACTTAAGCTTGCCATAAACCAGTAGAATTTTGTTTGAAAAGATTGGCTTTCGGAATGTCCTTTAAATGCTCTAATATTAATGGGGTCAATGTTTTTGACCATAGAGCTGAAAACAATTCAAATGAGAAAAGATGGATTTCTCAAACAAACACAACTTTAACAGTGACTGTGCGTTTTCATTTATGAAACTCTATTAATTCCAAAAATAATATTAAAACCAAATGAAATCTGAAAAGACATTCATCAAGTCTCTGATGGCACTATCAAATGATCTGATGAGATTTTTAATATGAACATTGTTATGAAAATCTACCAGAGTATGGCCAACTTTATTGTCAGGGTTCCTGTTGGAGTGTTCCCTTCACTTCTTGTCTAGTGAACAGGTTGTCCCAGGGCACTGAATAAGGGGAAATTTATTCAACAGAGTCATGGAAAGCAGTAAAACCTGACAGAGATTCTAGTCCTTTCCCATCCTAAAAAAAAAAAAAGGTTTGGCTATAGGCACACTTTAAATTAGTGTTGACAAAATCAGTGTGTGTTTCAAACGAGGACTGAGGTGATTGCCAAGAAAGGATTACTCACATACTGCTCAATAATTTACAATGCCATATGTAGAGGAGCCATGTATACTACCTGAATTTCACAAGAGATAGAAAAGATTTCAGTGCTGTTTGTGGTAATCTGGTAGCATATGTGATAATGAGGGACAATGATTCCCAACATTCTGGTCCTCTAGTGAGATGTAAAGTCAAACATATATATTGCCTTTATCAATACATGCATCTTTCTACAACTGTCATTTGTATATATTCTGTGGTAGAAAGTATGGTATTGCAGAACTTTCTCTGTGGATTTTTTTTTTTAAATAATCTCCCATAGTCCAGATTTATTAATTTCTATTGCCTTCTGTGTAAGACTATTTGAACTTTTTCTTTCTTTCATTTCGCACTTGGGTATTAAGTGCCCATATTTATTCAATATCATCGAAACACTTTTATGACTGTAAATGTCACATTGCAATTCCAGTAACTATGAATCCTGTTGTAGATAATTGCTTTGCTACCATAATAAAAGAAAAAAACACATTTAAAACTTTGACACTGCATTTAAAATGAAACCCTATTGTATTCTTCACCAGAAGTCTACACTTTCGCTTTCAAAATCACTTTCAATGACTAAAATCATAGTAATATCAGCACTTGAAAGCACTTGTCTTATTTAGGCAAATGATATTAGGATACATTTTATTTGAACATTTTTCTACTTTGCAATACCAAACCTCTCACTGACATACACAGAGTCGTGTACCCTGTCGCAATATATATATATATATTTATATATACAGTATACTTATACTGTATATATATTGAGAGAGAGTGTTTCATTAAGTCATGCTGTGCAGCTCATATGCTTTTTCAAGTTGATTATTATCATACAGGGTTTATATAGCGCCAACAGTTTGCGCAGCGCTTTACAATATAAAGGAAGACAGTACAACTACAATACAGTTCAATACAAAAGGGTGCAGAGGGCTCTGCTTGTGTGAGCTTGCAATCTAAAAGGGAGGAACAAGTGATACAAAAGGTTATTAGTTGATGCTGTTGTGGTGTATTTTCCATTCTTGAGGGCATTCAGTCACAGGCAGTGTGGCTGTTAGTGCAGTGGTTCAATGCCATAACTGTAGTTCTAGAATGGAGGAGGACACCATGACTTGTGTGTGACTGGCCCACCAGCCCTGCCAGAAGGGGAAAGTAGAGGCTGAGTGGTCATGTGACTGCACTGATCCATACTTGAAAGATTTGTAATAAGTGTATGCCAGTTGTACAGCCCCCTCTCCTGTATTGAATTTGCTTACTCTGATAGCACTGCACACTGTGAGCTTCTTACAGTGTGCATTAGTTGCAGCAAGTCAGATATAGAGCCCACCTCATCCCCAGGCTGGAGGGCATCCTGCATCATCTAGCCTTTTCCTCACCAGCTTGACTGTCCATGGCATACCCCATTTATTCACTAGATTCAATAAATAATTTCAGTCATGGAGGTTTAGAATCAAATGTGAGCATTACCTAGGGCAGGGGTCAAAATTTCAAGTCCTGAGCTACTAGCCAGGCTTTTAGAGTTACTCGCCACCAGTTGCCCACCATACCCCTACCCTTAACTCCACCCCTAAACACACCCTCTTAAATAATCTTATAAATCACACTGTTAGATGTTTTATAGGGCATTATGCATGCAATTGCAGTTTTCCTATGAATGCCCACTCCTCCAGACTGACATCCACCCATCAAAGGATTTTGATATTTTCATAACTCCTCCCAAAAGCCAGACCACAGCTTACATCAGGTTTTGAGAAGATTACTGAGGTACAGTGCTGTTATATTTCAGGAGTCAGCTATGCACAGAACTCTGCTGGCCCCACTTACCAGTCTGGTTTTGCATTGAGAATCTCAAGTCTAAAATAGGGTATGTAATGAAAGCGGAAAGGTCATGTCATTAACATGTTGATGAGGTGGGGAGGGAGGAACCAGGGAAGGTAAAGCATAAGATTAAATTTCATCATTAGCTAATCAGAAGTATGTAACAATAACGTTCAGTGCATTGCTAATCTTTTTAAAGAATACAGACATACACAGCTATTAAGAATAGTAAATGCTGACTCGCTTATAAATTAATTGAGATTAAAAATTATTATTATTGCATTGAGCACCTTGCATTCATTCGCATGTGAGCAAACTGAACATGGGTATTGTTTAGTCAGTCTATCTCAGTGAGTAATTTCATCCCATAATGTGAACTCATGTCATTAGGCAATAGAATGACAACTCATCTAGAAATTTCTGCCATTAAGGTCAAAAACTGAAACATTTTCTTTCTGAGTATTAAGGATTATGTCAAAATAGTGACACTGGTATAATGAAATGTCCAGATTACATTTTAAGTCTATCTGACTTCCAGCCAGTGTCTGTGATGCATAATTTAGGAATTCTGGAATTTTAACTTTCTCAGCACGTTGAAATTAACTAATGATACACATGTGCCTCATGGTGTAGAATTAATTATAGCTGTAATAGATCTAGTCCTAGAATGCTTTGTGCAATGGTGAAAGGAAATAAGTCATAAGAGAAATATAGAAGGTGCCATTACTAGCTTTATTCTAAAAATGCTTGCTGCCTTGGCTGCCATGCTGACCCATTGGGGTTGATTTACTAAAGGCAAATAGGACATTCACATTTTAAGGGAATTTTTACTTGGCAAGGGAAATTTTTCTTAGCTTAGTGAATGTAGAGAAAATTAACTTTGCAAAGAATACCCAATCATGTGCAAGGAAAATAAATAGGACACTATTTTTGCTTGCACCTGATTGGATGATGGAAGTCAGTAGAGCTTCACATCATGCACTAAGCTATTGGAAATTCCCTTGCAAAATGGAAATTTCTTTTCAAAATGAGCATGCTATTTGCACCAATCTCTTCAGTATTCTATGTATTTATTACAGCCATTGATATAGCGCAGCTTTTTTACATCACATCAGTCCCTGCCCAGAGTTTAAAGATTCTATGGTTCTTATCCCATGCATACATAGATACGTACCTTTAGTTACTAACCTGGAACAAGTATGCTGAACGAGAGTTCAGAAGTCACTTGCTTGCATCTTGTTTTGGGCCTTTGACTGAAAGTATAGTAGCCAAAGGATCAACATAACTGTCTTTTGAAGACCAATGTTAGGCTATTTGCACCAATCTCTCAGGGATCTCAAGTCTCCCTGATGTTCAGGGAGTCTCCCTCTTTTGGACAGCAGCTCCCTGATGTACGCGAGAGAGGCATTTTCTCCCTGAAAGGTTTACTCTTAATAAGTGCTTGCATCTTGTTTTGACTGAAAGTATAGTAGCCAAATGATCAACATAACTGTCTTTTGAAGACCAAGGTTAGCAATGGCAACCTCAATATTTTTCTGATTTTAGGTTTCCTTCACATGCCCCCTGTCTCCCATTTCCTTTCGCTATTCAGCCTTCTGTGTCACCTCTAACCTACTCGTTGGGCAATAAATTACCTTTTCGCTGTTAATCAATTGTCCATTGAGCATGCAGTCGATATCGGAAGCTGTAAAGCTTAACCAGGGGTCAATGTTCTGGTAATGCAGTGTGGCAGAGGTGTGTGATTTCAAAGACTGATAGGCAAAACAGTTCACATACAGTATATGCATATATAGATTTCCTTATTTTCAGTGGGTAAAGGCAGAACCTGATTGTAGCAAAGAGAATCATTTCCACTTGGAATTCCAGCCTTTTTTTTTTTTGGACACATTAACGATAGGATAGGTCCTCTATGAAATGTGGGGACATTTCCCCTCACTTGCTTTTTTACTAGCCACCAAGCCTTTGTTATTCACTGAATACATTCATCCTCTTCCTGAAGTATGTTATCCATAGATTTATGTGGATAATCCTCTAGACAGAATATCAGCAGGGCGTATAGGGCGTAGTGGAGTTTCCAAATAAAAATATGGGGAATGCACACCAGGGACATGTGGTCAGGGGAGGCAGGTGAGGCAGAGCCTCACCTAGTATTATGAAGAAAAAAGGTGTCAGCTTCAAGTCTGAAGCTGAGAGCTTTTTCCCCATTCAGAGCGGCTTGTTACAGGTTACACAGCAGGGAAAACCTCGCCTCTGTGTGACCTGTCATGGACGGAGCTCTGCCTGTTAATTATAGGCAGCGCAGCATCTAGCTTTTGACAGGTAGTTAGGTTACACGGCAGCGGGCTTCCCCACTGCTCGGCGGGACGGGGCTTCATTGAGCTGGGTAATGCCACACTCAGCACAGTAGGCACGTCACGTCACGTCACTGATGCACACAACAGAGAGGAAACGGGAATTGCAAATCATATTTCAGCAAAGTATTTGTGGTCACAAATCCAGCAAGTGAGGGAAAACCCCCTAAATAGTCCATTAAGGGCAAAGTACCAGGTTCTCTTGTAAGATGAGAAGAGAAATTGTCACCTCTCACCACCCAATCACCTGCTACTACTCACTTTCTGGAAGCTCCCCCACCACTCCATTGGAGCCTTTGGTAATTATTGAGTGATCTGGGTATGAGGGAGAATGTGACATACTTACATTCTGGCTGCTCCCCCCACCACTGTCAAAGCCCTTAGTAAATACTGAGTGTTTCTGGGTATAGGGGAGAATGTGACCTTCTCCAGGGATGCCATAGTTGGGTCAAAGCCTGAACACTGTTGCTTTACAAGCAGAAGGAATTTAACCCCATGTGAGTACTAATACCATCCGACACGAGGCTTACATAAGGTAAGGACTTCAAATAAGCAGTGGGGTGGTTTGGGGATGGGAAAGGTGCATATAATTTTAATGACGGGATTGGTCAACCATTTAGTTAATCAATAAAGCTAAGCAGGCAACAGGTCTCAAGAATGCCAACAGCTTCTCTGACGCGCGAATCTCATTGGCATATGCTAGAGCAGACAGATTGCCAGGAAAGTCCTATTTACAATGTAATGTTTGGATTTCTTAATCTGAGCAAATAAAAGCATTCTTATTTATGTTTCTTTGTTTGGGTTTCATTTTAGGATGTCCCACCTCCTGGTTCCTACAATGTGAGTGAATCATATGAATATCTGCATGCCAAGGGCAAATATAGGCCACCCAGGACTGTCCAAGCCAAGAGAAAGCAATCTTTCCTTAGTGGGGTTCCCAGAAACCTTGCCCTGCAGAATGACTCTCACGTACCAGGTAAGATTATATTATGCCCAAGTGGTCCAATATTTGCTAACGATTCAACAGATTTAGACACTGCTTACAACTGGGAGATCATTTGACTTTTTAGAAGTTCCCCACGTGATTAAAAGGGCATGAAAGCTCCAATGCTCTACTGATGCAAGAAAGGTAAAATAAATATTGCACAACCTTTAGTTCTTAGTAAGAAATCTGCCTATTCATGGCTGATTTTACACCTGTCATTGTAATTAAAAGGCATGTAATATAAAACAACGAAGCCTCTGTTTCTAAGCTGCATAATTTTTTGTAATTGTTCTATCCCTATGACGTGGAACAGTTTTGAACAGTTTCTTATTCTTTTTACAGTTAATGCTACTTGACAGTACCAAGCAGTTGGGCAAAATAGAGATGGTAAAAGATTTGTAAATACTAGTTTGTCATTAACAATAATGTCTGTAATCACTTCTAGTAAATTTTTCCCCCTTTCTTGTTTATGAAACACCATAGTGAGAGCTTTTACATTAGACTATCAGGAATATATGCTGGGAAGTGGGAAGCACTGCGAGAATGCTTCCTGCCAGTAAACTGCAAGGTCACATGCCCACAAATACCCTAAATATTGATAGCTATATGCTGAAAGCTAATGTAATGGTGAATGCGAAAGAAACTATTGAGCTCTATCACACCAATGTATCACGATACGTTAGGTTGGAGTGCCAGGAGCTCAGAGTGTGTTAGAATTCAAGAATGTGTTAAACTGAAGACATTTGTCATAAAACTGCTACAAGTAGCATTTATTTGATACAGATGAATTCCTGTTATAAGGATTTTGTCCAAACATAGGCTGTCCTCACTGTAACATGACAGATAGCATTAGACAGTTGCTTGCACTTGGCTAGATAAGGAACTTGTACTGTATATACATTGCTATAAATAATTATTTGTAGTTGCTTATACTAGTTAGGTTACATTTCTGGTTTCATATTTACATTCAGCAGTTTTTTAAGGGCCTAGGCAAATATTATAATGAAAAATTCACATTCGCAGAGTAAATTAGTAAAGCACGGCGTCTTTAAAAAAGTGATTCTTCCCTATCTTCCCAACCTTTGAGACTTCTTACAAACAGAAGCACCACAGGGGATATTTTAGTAAGTTTCTCAGGAAACCTTATATCCAAATAATGCCTTTTTTCCATATGCCAAAGTCCCCTCCGTGTCATCTACAGCGGAATTGCTTTCATATATGCAGCTGTGGAGAGAAATAAAAACAACAGGCACCTTATTTCATCTACAATTAGTCAAAGCAGTGGAATGAAGCCACATAGTAGCCGAGACTATAGTAAATGAATAAATGTGCTATTACATTGGAAATAATGAATCCAATTATATAATTTTCTGTAGAGGCTTTTTTTTGTCAAGTGCACTCATTGTACATTCTGTTGTATGCCATACACACATACAATAATCTTCCCTATGTGCTATACAGGAAAACCGCTGCGACCTAGAGCATTTTTCCTTTGTTGTGGACAAAAGCTTAAAACAGGTTTAGGCTTTGCTCTTACAGCTTAACAATGTGGAAATAAAAGCGAATAACAATGTTTTCTTTCTGGGGTAAAAGAAAATGAATTATTATGGAAAAAATTTAACCTACTTAGTAAAGATGTATCAGGAGATGTCTTTTGAAAACATCACAGCTCTAAGTGTAGAGGACCTTGTTTATATATGTGGCAATTTTTCTTTGATGAATTATAGTTTATAGTTATTTATGCCTTTTTATTTGTCTTTGTGTTTGTATCATAAGTATTTTACCCTAATGACTACATAGCTGGCTTTTAAATTATCTTGTTCTAGTTTTAGAATGTGCCTTTGTTGGCTTTTTGAGTCAAAACATGTTTTTTTCACCATACATATAATTGGGATGCAGCACATCCCTAAATGCTTTCACTGTATCACCTATATTTGGCCATGTGACAATCACAGATCACAGGGCCAATACAAGGCATGCATGGGGTAGTGTCACTATTGTCTACATCAGCCATCAATGGCCTCCCTGCACTGCTCTGTTTTGGAGGATGGGACCAAGACCTACCTGCTTAGAGTGATCTGCATTAAAAAAATACATTGATGTAGAGGGGTAGTAAAAAAAGGGTCAATAGAGTGCCCCAGTACAGGAAGGGCATCAGGGTCAGGATGCAGTTAGTTGAGGGACCAGGCCAAAATGCACAATCGGGACTTTGTTGCCAAAGTCCTGATTGCCATCTGCAACATAGTTGACAACAGTCTTTATTCATATTGATTGCATATTTGTACATCTATGTTACTTTTCTCATAAACTATATTGTCTTGCTTGTGCTGAGTATTGCTACTTGCAGGTTTCAACCTCCTTTCTGTTTTTTCACATGGGACATAGTATGCGTGCACACCCCACTAGAGTTTCCCTTTTCCACTCTGTAGCTTCTGTGGTGAAGCTGCACACATTTTCATACTGCTTTTCCTTAAAGTCCATTC